>NC_090651.1:194235772-194293272 GCF_040937935.1 Hyperolius riggenbachi
CGCGGTGACATCATGGGGCGTGGCCACGCCTGACAGGAAGCTAGTGTGGCGGTTTACAGCGTTATTACACGCTGTGTTAGGACTATAAATGGGGCTCCCCATACCCATATTTTTTATCTCCGAGGAAGCAGAGAGGGGTCTGCGATACATGTGAGATGGTCTGAGGGGTGCTGGCTAGAATACTTATGGTGGTGCCTTGGTGGTAAGCATTGCTCTATCTTTCCTTATCTAGCTTTCCAACATCAGGTGTTGTCCTTTAGCTTCACCTTTTAATTACGCATTAGCAGGCTTGATAGGTCAGTGGATTGTAATTAGCGCATTGGCTGTATACCAGTATTATTGTATTTGCCTCCAATGTACCGATCATGTAGTTATTTGTACTATTGTGTGTATGTTCTGTATGACTATTATTGCATATGTCATTTTCTTCTAGCCACACCCCTTTTCATGTTTTAAACTGCTTTTACAGGGACAAGTCCCTAATAAATTGTCTATATTTTATGGACTTCAATTTGTCATGAGTATTAATCTATAGCTAGATGGATGTCTTTTTCTTGTTGTATACACCATGCCCTACACAGTCTATTCTATGGAGCTGCACTCCCCATCAGATAAAAATCTTTGCAAGATGCTGCACACAAAGATGCCCGTACACATTCAAAAGATCATTAACTGCAAAAGATCTCTTCCTGCAAAAGATCCATTCCTGCAAAATGCATTCATAGTCTATGAGATCTGCAGATCATCATACACACCTTGTTTAACAGACTTCATCTGCATATCTGGCAATCATCTGCAGATCTGAAAATCTATCCTGGTGGATCTGATCTGCAGATGATTGCCTGTTAAACAAGGTGTGTATGATGATCTGCAGATCTCATAGACTATGAATGCATTTTGCAGGAATGGATCTTTTGCAGGAACAGATCTTTTGCAGATAATGATCTTTTGAATGTGTACGGGCATCTTTGTGTGCAGCATCTTGCAAAAATTTTATTTGATGGGGAGTGCAGCTCCATAGAATAGACTGTGTAGAGTATTGCTCTCATACTACATGGAAGGGGGTAAAAATTGGTCTGTGATCTTGCCTTTTCCAAAGACTTTTATCTCATGTGTGTATGTAGCATAACACATGGATATGTTTTGTTTTAAACCATTCCATTGTTGCCCTGGCTTTATGTTTAGGGTCGTTGTCCTGCTGGAAGGTGAACCTCCGCCCCAGTCTCAAGTCTTTTGCAGACTCCAAGAGGTTTTTTTCCAAGAGTGCACTGTATTTGGCTCCATCCATCTTCCTATCAACTCTGACCAGCTTCCCTGTGCCTGCTGAAGAGAAGCACCCCCAGAGCATGATGCTGCCACCACCATATTTGACAGTCGGGATGGTGTGTTCTGAGATGTGCATTTTTAGTTTTCTGCCACACATAGCGTTTTGAATTTTGGCCAAAAAGTTCCATTTTGGTCTCATCCGACCAGAGCACTTTCTTACACATGTTTGCTGTGTCCCCCACATGGCTTGTGGCAAACGGCAAACGGGACTTCTTATGCTTTTCTGTTAACAATGGTTTTCTTCTTGTCACTCTTCCATAAGAGCCAACTTTGTGCAGTGCACGACTAATAGTTGTCCTATGGACAGATTCCCCCACCTGAGCTGAAGATATCTGCAGTTCGTCCAATCACCATGCTGCCTCTTGACTGCATTTCTGATCAGCGCTCTCCTTGTTCGGCCTGTGAGTTTAGGTGGACGCCTTGTCTTGGTAGGTTTACAGTTGTGCCATACTCCTTCCATTTCTGAATGATCGCTCCGTGGGATGTTCAAGGCTTTGGAAATCTTTTTGTAGCCTAAGCCTGCTTTAAATTTCTCAATAACTTTATCTCTGACCTGTCTGGTGTGTTCTTTGGACTTCATGCTGTTGTTGCTCCCAAGATTCTCTTAGACAACCTCTGAGGCCGTCACAGAGCAGCTGCATTTGTACTGACATTAGTTTACACACAGGTGCACTCTATTTAGTCATTAGCACTCATCAGATCAGAATCAGAAAATGTATTTCGCCAAGCATGAGGGGTCATGCCCGGAATTGTTTTTGGCACAGTGGAAATAGCTCAGGAAGAGTACATAGAGAGACACAGCAGTGAGCAACAGGCAACAGGTTAACAATACATTTGTAATATACAACACATTCCCAGAGTGTCCCTGAGATGTCAATAGTTAGTTCTGTGGGTTGGTAGACTGGTCAGTCATAGCGCAGCCGGCGACGCCGCTCCTTGGGGCTTGCTTTTGTGGTAGGATGTGGAGGGAATTAAGGAGGCTGACTGCCGAGGGGAAGAATGAGTTCTTGTGTCTCATGGTCCTAGTGGAAATGGCTCGTAGCCTCTGGCCCAAGGGCATAAGGTTGAAGTAGCGGTAGCCTGGGTGTGAGGGATCACTTGCAATTCTCAGTGCCCTGGATCTGAGTCTTTTATTGTGTAGTAGGGCAAGAGAGGGGAGGGGGCACCCAATGATCCTCTCTGCTGACCTGATGACCCGCTGTAGTTTGTCCTTGTCATCGACAGTGGCGCCAGCATACCACACCAAGATGGAAGAGCAGAGGATCGACTCAATGGTGGCGGAGTAAAAGCTGGTTAGAATTTCTTGAGACATGCCGAACTTCCTCAGCTGGCGGAGGAAGAAGAGCCTCTGCTGGGCTTTCCGTTGGGTGGCAGTGATGTTGGGCTTCCAGCTGAGGTCGCTCGAGATGTTTGTACCCAGAAGCCGGGCACAGGGTACTCTGGTTACGTCATTGCCGTCAATGTAGATTGGAGGTGGGGTGGGAGCAGACTTCCTGAAGTCAATGATTAACTCAACGGTCTTAGCAGTGTTTAGCACCAGCCTATTCTCCTTGCTCCAGTTGCAAATTCTCTCCACCTGCTGACGGTACTCCTGGACATTGTCCTTGGTGACAAGGCCCACGATGGTGGTATCATCGGCGAACTTGATGACCTTGACAGAGTCTGCCTTCGATCTGCAATTGTTTGTGTAGAGGGAGAACAGCAGTGGTGACAGGACGCAGCCTTGGGGGGCTCCAGTGTTCGTGGTCGCTGCTTGGGAGTGGATCTTGCCCAGTCTGACGACTTGGGACCTGTTGGTAAGAAAGTCCGTGATACAACGTTGTAGACTTGGGTGGACTCAAAGTGCAGCTAGGTCCCGTTGGAGAATGCTTGGGCATATGGTGTTAAAAGCCGAGCTGAAGTCTAGGAGTAGTATTCTGGCATACGTGTCTGGCCTGTCAAGGTGTTCGTTGATGAGCTCAAGGCAGATATTGATCGCATCATCGGTGGACCTATTTGCTCTGTAGGAGGCTAGGACCGCCCGCTCCATGGTTTTCATGACGGACGTCAGGGCCACGGGCCTAAAGTTGGTAAGTTCGGTGACCCCTTGTTTCTTAGGGGCAGGTATGATGGTGGACCTCTTGAAGCACACGGGGACCTTGCTCTCACCCAGAGACTTGGTGTAGATAGCGAAGAGGATGGGGGCAAGTTGCCAACAGCAGGTTTTCAGGCAAGCTGGAGATACTCCGTCGGGGCTGGGGGCTATCCTGGCATTTAAGGTAGATAGGAGGCGCAGGACCTTGGCTTCAGGCAAGGTCTATGGGCAATTGACTGCACTCAGACCAAAGGGGGCTGAATAATTACGCACACCCCACTTTGCAGTTATTAATTTGTAAAAAATGTTTGGAATCATGTATGAGTTTCATTCCACTTCTCACGTGTACACCACTGTGTATTGGTCTTTCACGTGAAATTCCTATAAAATTGATTCAGGTTTGTGGCAGTAATGTGACAAAATGTGGAAAACGTCAAGGGGGACAAATACTTTTGCAAGCCACTGTATATATACAGAATCATTTTGTATGCATAGCATATATAGGATCGAACACAGGAACATATGGTGCTATCCTACGTCTATAACCTGTGAGAAAGAAACCTTGTGGTTGGTCAGCAGTATTTCCATAATGAGAAAGGGTCAGGGTACAAGCATCTAATAATGAGCTGAAATACTTCCTAACCACTAGGGACTAACAACGGTAGGGCACATCATATCAACAGTAGCAATTAAATCCTCATAGCCATCTCTTAATCTTATCGCAGAACACAAAACTATGTGTTTATAGAGCACTGTAAGAAATTACCATCACATGTAGTGGCACTATAATGTAGAAAAGGAAAGTAACAAGTAGAAGTGGCAGTACCATGGGATGGCATTAAGGGGAGGGGGTAAGAGGAGGGAAGGAATAAGGCGAGGGGGGGGGAGGGAACCACCACATAATATGTGTTAACCACAGGTTTAAATTTATCACATCCTCAAGACCATTTTAAACTACGGCTGATTCAAACAGAGAACTCCGAGAACTGTTGCTTATTAACCCCCTTGCCATTCCAATTATTGTGGCAAGGGGGCAGCAACATTTTTTTTTTTTAAATCCTGAAGCTAGCCTAGCGCTAGCTACATGATAGCCGCAAAGCAGCGGCATCCCCCCACCCACTCCGAACGCCTCCGGCGATCTGCGCAAGCAGGAAATCCCATTCAGAACGGGATTTCCTGCATGGCTTTCATGGGAGGGAAACCCGATCCACCCCTCAGCGCTGCCTGCCACTAATTGGCCAGGCTGCGCAAGGGGTTTGGGTGGGCGGTGGCGCGGCGGGTAGCTGGCGAAGTGCTAGCTGCGTGCAATAAAAACAAATTGTGAAAATCGGCCCAGCAGGGCCTGAGCAATCCTCCTGCACAGGTTACCCCGAGCTCAGCTCGGGATAACCGGCAAGGAGGTTAATAAACTCATAGCCTTGGAATGAACACAGCTATTAGGTATGTCCGTTCTTGTAGTGCACATGAAAACTCAAACTATCAACTTGTATAAATGTCAAAAATAAACGAGAAGAGAGAAAAAGGACTACAGCAATAATTCTTGCGCAGGTTCAAACAAGGAGCATGTAAAGGTAGTAACAGTCATTTGCGTTGTGAGTAGGCGCCAAAACTGCGCGCCCTTTGCAGAACAGTGTCCATGCCTAGGAAACGGTTACATGAGGCAGGAAGAAAGCGCGCCATAACATTTGTCCATATTCATGAATATAGATTTAAGATAGCATAGCCGATGAATTACATTTAAAAGAATATAATACAGCGAGCTTTTTTGTCTTAGGCTATCAACGTGCTCCCCTAATAAAACAGTAAATCACTTTTTCTTTCAGATAGATGACAACCAGTCGTCATATGTATGTACTAATCACCGGTAGTCAGAGGCCGTATTTCCAGCAGGCTAAGTAGGCATCAAAAACATGCAGCAATCAAGTCGCTTAAAACGGGTAACAAAGATAGTAGTGATACTTATCAGTTAGGATTCACTGGTAGTGCTTCGATCCAGCGCATGGCTTCCCCCTAGGCTATCAAAGAAAATGGTGGAATCTCCATCCTGGACCCGGAGTTTGGCCGGAAAGAGCATTGCATAGCCCATATCTTTCTCCCGGAGCTTCACTTTAACTTCTTGAAACGAGTGCCGGAGCTTTTGTGTTTCCGTTGTGTAATCAGGAAATAGCATGAGGTGAACATTTTTCATGTATAGATCCTTGGCTTGTCAGGCAGCTGCCAGTATGGCGTCTCGATCTCTGTAATTCATCAACCGGAAAATCAGTGGTCTTGGATAGGCACCTGGCGGTCCCCGCTTAGTAGGAATGCGGTGCACTCTTTTGATGGCAAAGAACGGGGAAAAGGTTTCCGCTGGCAAAAGTTTCTTGAGCATGTCCTCCATGTAGCGTGGTACATCTTCTCCTTCTGCTCCCTCGGGAAGGCCCAACAAACGTAAGTTGTTGCAGCGGTTGCGGTTCTCCGCATCTACCGGTCTGTTTTCAAGTGAGTCAGCCTTTGATTTATGCCAGGAATAGCAGCAGTATGGGCGGCCACGCTGTCTTCGGTGTCGGATACCCGCCGTATAAGATCAGGTTCTGTCCCGGAGATCAGATAAATCCTGGTGCAGAAGTCCAAACCGAGCTTCCAGGTAATCAATTTTGGTAGTAAGTGCAGATTGACAAGTTTTTATAGCCTCCAGTATCTCGGCCGGGCTAGGAAGCGGAGCTCCCTCTTCCACGTGGTCCTCCAATTATGACTGGGTCCTCCGGCGCAGTTGTTTTCTGGGCTTGCTTTGATGTAGCCGGGGTAGCAGGGGGCTTTTCTGGATTGCTTGCTTCGCCCTTATCTTTCTCCTTTTTATTCCCCATACTGTCGTATGGAGAGAAGCAGCGTGGAGATCTCTGCGGGCGGGAAGGGCCTGCGGGGTTTCATCTCTCGGCGTCCCAGGGATCTCCTTCGTCCAGAGGCGGGTCGCTCCAAGAATCCAGGGTGGTAAAGGTAGCTCGTGGTGGACGATAAAAACTATTTTGAGAAATAGAGCTGATAGCAGCAGTTTGCAGGTGTTGGGTAGCAGAGCTTCGAGCACACACATCCTCTCAGAACGCCATCTTGGCCACGCCCCCCAAGGTTAAACATTTACATAATCACCGGCAGCCTCTTATATAAGGAAACAACAGGAACTTACATTCAGTCCAGTTCCTGTCCATGGACGGAGAAGATGTCGGCAGCGGGAAGAGTTCATGTCAGGCGGCATGCCCTGCAGCTGGGGTCTCTCCTAGTGATTGTCCGGCCAGGCAGATCGGCAGGGAGAGATGTCAGCAGAAGAAGTTTGCAGACCTCAGAAGACGCTATGGCGGGCATCAGCGGCATGGCGTGGCATAGCGGAGGTCCGACTGGCTCTGGCTAGTCAGGTGAGTAGGTGAGAGAGCAGACACACCCCCTCTGATGACGAGTCGGAAGTTGGTCTGGCATGCAGCGGCTGACTGATCAGTGATTACGATCAGCAGATGCAATTAACACCTTTGTTGCTGGCAAGTAGTAAGTGCATACGGAAGGGGGAGAGGGAGGATGTGGAGAAGAGAGGTGTGTTGTGTGGGGAAGGTATTGTATGTTGCGCCAGGAGTCAATTTAAAGCCGAATCTCTCTGGCCTTGCTGGATGTTTATATTACTATGGAAGGCTCAGATGCTGCAGCGCAATCTGTCGAGCAGGGCTCCAGTGCTAATCCAGTATGTAAGCCCACTGTGGGGGAGCTAGTTTATGGATTTCACGTTTTGTTATAGTAATTAGGTTTCTTTCGTACATTGTAGCCCAAAGCGGACAAGGCTGGGAAAGGAAAGGAACCAAAAAGACAACTCCGGCAACAAGTCATACTGCTGGACAAGTGCTGCAAACAGAACAAAAGCATGATCAGAAGAAATGTGCTTTATGTGCCACAAAGTTGCCAGCTTCTTCAAAAAATGTTTATGTCAGTCATGCACTCAGCAAGTGGTCAAGGATGAAACTCCTGCAATGTTTAAAGACTTTCAATGGGCGGATGAAATTGGAAATGGCTACAGCTTTTCAATCATACTGAGAGTCTCCAGCCTCCTCTTCCTCAGCAATTACAGAGACATTACCAATGG
Organism: Hyperolius riggenbachi; assembly: GCF_040937935.1. NCBI lineage: Eukaryota > Metazoa > Chordata > Amphibia > Anura > Hyperoliidae > Hyperolius > Hyperolius riggenbachi. The sequence continues at coordinate 194,243,275 of NC_090651.1, forward strand.
CTGTGGCCGCTTCCTCCCCTAAAAGACAGGTTATCGTAGGAGAATCACAACAGGGTCAGAAAATGAGGTTTGAGTCAGAATCAGAACAGTCAGAAGGCGAAATATCTTCCTTAGAGCAGATGGTTTCTGAGGAGGATGAGGTGAAGGCTGAGGAGAATAAGAAGGGGCAAAAGTTTGCATTTTCTATGGAAAATATGGATCATCTTTTAAGTGCAATATTAAAGAGGAGGAGAAAGATCTTTCCACTTTGGATAAAATGTATCAGAGTCTAGCGGATAATCAGAAGAGTTTTATTCCAGTGCATTACACATTGAAGGATTTGATTGATAAGGAGTGGCAAAATCCAGAAAAAAAAGCATATTGGCTAAGATCAATGAAAAGATATCCCTTTAAACCATAGGGCCAGAAACACCGGGGTCCAATCCCTAAGCTGGATCCTGCCTTATCTCGCATATTGGATTTACAGATTCGACCATCAGATAGATTTCTGTTAGATGCTCGTCAGGTCGAATGTGACAGGATTGTGTGCCACACACTAGGAACAGATTTCCAAAAGATTTCAGAATTAAATCTGTTGGATATCTATTGGAAATCGATCTAAATACATTATTGGACCATTCGATCCAATGCAACTCTATGGGCCATCGATCTGCTTTTCCATCCTGTCAGATCAAATCTATCAAAATCGGCCGCAAATCAATCGATTGATTTGATAGAATTCATTTCCGATCGATTTATCGATTCCATAGAATGGATCGATCAATGACTGAAATCGACCAGTGTATGGGCCCCTTAAAGGACCCTTTAGATAAGAAAGTTGATAATCTCCTGAGAAGGAATTGGGAAACAACTAAACCAATATTTAAACCAGCAGTAGCATCCACAGCATTCTCAAGATCCTTGAAGATTTGGCTACAACAATTGGAGAGGCATGTCACAGAAGGGTCACCCAGAGAAGTAATACTTAAATCATTCCCAGGTTTATTTCATGTAGTTAATTACCTCTCAGACGCAGCTGATGAGACAGTCAAATTAACGGCAAGAGCTTCAGCCTTATCAAGCTCAGCAAGGAGAGGAATATGGGTGAGATCTTGGGACGGCGATGTTTCATCTAAGGTTAGATTATGTGGTTTTTCCATGTGAAGGTTGTCTTCTGTTAGGGAAGAAACTGGAAGAAAAATTAGATAGATCAACTGATAACAAGAAAACTTTCCTAACAAGAAGAAGACTTTCAGATTTAAACGTTCCTTTCGAAGTTCAAGAAAGCAAGAGTCTGATTTCAGATCAGGTGCCAGGAGGATTTGGAAGCCACAAAAAGATCAGAATGGAAAATCCTCCTTTCTCTTCACCCAGTCCGATCAACCTAAGAAATGATGCCAGGATTCCAGTGGGAGGAAGATTGGCTCACTTTGTGGAGAACTGGAACACTTTATCCCACAACGACTGGATCACAAAGATAATGTTAGAAGGATACAGACTGGAGTTCATACAAAGGCCATACACAAGATACATCATAAATCCACCTTCAGACACCACCACCAACAAAATGAGTAGCATTAACCCCCCTGGCGGTATGAAAAATTCCGCCAGGGGGCAGCACAGCAGTTTTTTTTTTAAATCATGTAGCGAGCCCTGGGCTCGCTACATGATAGCCGCTGCTCAGCGGCATCCCCCCGCCCGCTTCGATCGCCTTCGGCGATCTCCGATCAGGAAATCCCGTTCAAAGAACGGGATTTCCTGGAGGGCTTCCCCCGTCGCCATGGCGACGGGGCGGGATGACGTCACGGACGTCAGCGACGTCGGGACGTCATTGGGCACTGATTGGCCAGGCAGCGCAGGGGTCTGGGGGGGGCCGCGCGCCGCAACAGATAGCGGCGATCGGGCGCGGGCCGGCGGCGATCAGTGTGCTGGCGCAGCTAGCAAAGTGCTAGCTGCGTCCAGCAAAAAAAAAAAAAAATTATGTAAATCGGCCCAGCAGGGCCTGAGCGGCACCCTCCGGCGGCTTACCCAGTGTCCAGCACGGGGTTACCGCTAAGGAGGTTAACCTCTTGAGGACTGCAGGGCTAAACCCCCCTAGTGACCAGGCAATTTTTAGTTTAAAAGGCCAATGCAGCTTTAAGGCCAAGCTGCAGGGCCGCACAACATAGCACACGAGTGATTCCCCCCCCCCTTTTCTCCCCACCAACAGAGCTCTCTGTTGGTGGGGTCTGATCGCTCCCCCCTTGTTTATTTTTTTTTTTATAAAGATTTGTGTTGCCGTTTTAAAAAAAAAAAACAAACCCTCTTCCTTTAAATCCCTTCCCTCCCTCCCCACAGCTGGCCAATTACGGCGATCGGCTGTCATAGGCTTTTGCCTATGAGAGCCGATCGCTCGGGGGACAGCCGTGTCACACGGCTGTCCCCAGTGCAGCGCTGCTGCTGATCGCAGCGCTGCACAGAGTAAATAGACGGCGATCACGCCGTCTAACAGTCTCCCGAGCGGCAATAGCCGCTCGGAGACTGAAGGCGGGGCGGAGCTCCGCCCCCCAAGCAAGAGATGTGCGTGCAGCCTGCGCGCGATCTCCTGAAAAACAGAGCCCCAGGACTTTACGCCAATTAACGTTAGGCGGTATTGGGGCTGCCGCCGCGGCCACGCCTGCCGGCGTGACGCGGTCGGCAAGAGGTTAAAGAAGGCAGTTTCAGATCTTTTGCAGAAACAGGTGATAAGAGAGGTACCAACCTGTCAGAGAGGAGACCGTTTCTACTCACCAGTATTACTGATTCAAAAACCACAGGGGGACTTCAGATTTATTCTTTATCTAAAAGTCCTAAACAAAGCCATTCGGTACAGAGAGTTCAAGATGGACAATATACGTTCAGTTCTGGGATTAATTAAAGAAAAGCTTACTTGGCCTCCCTAGACCTACAGGATGCATATCTTCATATTCCAATAAATCTGGATTCACAAGCATTACTGAGGTTTGCTGTACATCAAGAGGGAGAGGTAAGACACTATCAATTCTCAGCTCTTCTTTTTGGTCTCTCTTCTGCTCCTTGGCTTTTCACCAAGATATTGCCAGAAGTTCTTGCTTTTTTGAGGCTAGAAAATATTCAGATCACTGTATATCTAGAGGATTTGTGTTTATGGGGAGATTCTGCCATATCGGTAGCTGCCCAGATTCAGACCTAGTGAGAGTTATTGAATCGTTTGGGTTGGATTATAAATTGGAAAGTCTTCCCTTATTCCGGCGCAAAGAAGGAATTTTTTAGGTTTTCACATAAATGTGGTTGATCAAAAAGTGTATCTGCCTGCACATAAAAGAGAACTTTTAGTAAAGAATGTGGTTTCCTTTCAGGAATTCAACACCATCACATTAAGAAGAGCCACGTCCCTTTTAGGAGTTAGGACATCCTTATTCCCGGCGGTCCAATGGAGTCAGGGGCATTCCAGACAGCTACAGCTTTCGATAGTACGGTCATGGAACAAAAAACGAAATGTGTTAGACAAGAAGGTAATTATTCCACATTATGTGAAAATTTCTCTTCAGTGGTGGTTGGTACCATCTCAGCTGAGGGAAGGCCGTTTGTGGGAATTTCCGACTCAGAAGAGAATAACTACAGATGCCAGCACTTGGGGATGGGGAGCTCATATGGACAACTCCCCAATTCAGGGAGCCTGGGACAGTCATTTTGCTCAAGCACACGCCAATGTAAGAGAGCTGGAAGCAGTAAGAATGGCGCTAACTCACTTTCAGAATTCCATTAAGGGTCAACATGTGATTATCAGACAACAGCACTGTAGTGGCACACATAAATCCGCAGGCAGGAACCAGGAGCAGGTCACTGGTCAACAGAGTAATAAGGATTCTGCTATTGGCGGAGGGGAACCTGGCATCTCTGAGAGCAGTTCATCTGAAGGGAACATTGAACTTGATAGCAGATTTCCTCAGTAGATCAGAATTGAGCCAGGATGAGTGGATCCTGAATGAGGAAATCTTTCAGGGTCTAGCAAGCAGATGGGCAACACAGACAATAGACTTATTTGCGAACAACAAAAATACGAAGTGTCTCAGACTTTGTTCCCTTTGTCCCAGCGACAACCCTTACTCAGTGGATGGCTTTTTTTTCTTGAATGGACAAGTCAACTTCTCTATGCATTTCCTCCTCTCAGGTTGATTCCCAGGTCTCTCAACAATATTTACAGGGAGAAAGCGAGGGTGATTGTAATAGTCCCTTTTTGGCCAAAAAGACTGTGGTTTTCTCTTTTGACCAAGGTTGGCAGCGCAAGAACTGGTTATACTGCCTCTGCGTCAGGGTCTGCTGCTCCAGGGACCAGTATTACACCCACATCTGGAGATGCTGCATCTATCGGCATGGATGTTGAATAGGGATTGCCTAGAGAAAGAGTTTTCTCTACGGACTTGTCTGATACTCTGCTTCAAAGTAGTAAGCTGGTTGCGAAAATTTGCATTAACTGGAAATGGCACCATTCACTACCACTTATTGCTAAACTAATGCAAATTTTCTATGCAAAAAAAATCTAGTACAAATGCACGAGTGGAAAGCTAGCCGAAGTTATAGGGGTGTCTAACATTTATTGTTAAATCAGGCAGAGGCAGTGGAAAACTTATTCGTTTTTGTTTTACTCGTATTAAAGTTTTAAGAAGTTGGAAGTCATGAAAGAGGATATAGCAGACTAGCAGTCAGGAACACGTGTGAGAAGGGAGTTATGGGCTTGGGCCGAGGGGTACAGTTGTGTATCGTCTGCATATAAGTGGTATTGAAACCCATATGAGTTGATTAAGTTGCCAAGACTATGCATGTACATGGAAAAGAGGAGGGGGCCAAGGCCAGAGTCTTGAGGTATCCCCACAGGCAAAGGTTGTGGAGAAGAGATCTGGTCTGAGTAAGAGACTGTGAAAGACCTTCCAGAGAGATAGGAAGATATCCAGGAGAGAGAGGGAGAGTGTGGCCCTTTATGCCTACAGGTGAAAGTATCTGTAGGAGTAAGGTGTGGTCAACATTATCAAATGCTGATGACAGATCAAGAAGGATGAGTAAGGAATAATGAGCTTTCGATTTAGCTGTAAGAAGATCACTGTCCACTCAGTAAGAGCTGCTTCTGTGGAGGAGTTATAGTTAAAGCCAGACTGGAAATGACCAAGTAGGGGCGTACATTTGAATACGGTGCTGGTAGACTTGGGCGCAGGATCCAGCTGTTAAATGGCTGGTCCTGCTTCTGCACAAGTCCGGGGCGTTTTAATTACTATTCCCCCTCCAGGCCGACATGGATAGTGGGGGAATGAAATAATTCGGCTTCCAGCGATTGCTGGAGGCCGAATTATTGTGTTTTTTAAACAACTTCGGCTCCGTCTTCTGACGGAGCCGACCTTCCTCACTGAGCGCCGCTATAGACTGATTCCCATTACAGTCTATGGCGGCGCTGGCTGCGCCCAAAGCTAGCAGCGCTGAAAAGCACTGCTCCGAAGTAGGGAGTTAGCAGAAAAATAATGGCTTAGTTCAGCATGTATGTGTCATTCAAGTTATTTGGATGTGAATGGGAGAAGTGACACAGGGTGGTAGTTGGCGAGCGTGGTGGAATGTAGAGATGTTTTTAAATAGTGATGTCAAAACAGCCTTTTTGAGCCAGGACGGAAAGATGCCAGTGGAGACGGATAGGTAAAATAGCAGTATCACTACAGGCAGGAAGGATGAGGATAGCTGCGGAATGAGGTGGGAGGGAATAGGCAAAGCAAGAAAAAAGGACGTAGGAGCTGTTTCAGAAGAAAACAGGGCTGCCATAGGCGCCTATTATAAAAGTCGCTATTAGTGGCAAAATAAAGAAAATTTGGGCGCACAGCAGCGGCCAATCGAGCACTGAAATTTATCTTCTTTGCAGCAACTCGCGGCTTTTATAATGGCCACTGTATGCGGTAAACAAGGTAATTTTAGCGCCTGGAGGCACCTGATTAGTGGTAATAGTGACAGATAGGTAAATTTCGTAGCCCAGAGGTGCCCGATTACCGGCAATTACTTTATACATCGGTGCCTTATAGCATCCCAGGCACTGGGGCTTGCGGGGATGCAAATACCAGCATTGCAAGAGCGGGCTCTCTGCGCCCACTATGCAATGCCACTATTTGCATTTCCATAAACCCCAGCGCCTGGGATTCTAACAGGCATCGATATTTAAAATAATTGCTGGTAATCGGACGCCTCCGGAAGGCCAAAATTGACCTACTTTTGTCGCATATTGCTGCTTAAAGGATACCTAAACTGACATGTGACATAATGAGATAGACATGTGTATGTACAGTGCCTAGCACACAAATAACTATGCTGTGTTCCTTTTTTTCTTTCTCTGCCTCAAAGAGTTAAATATCAGGTATGTAAGTGGCTGACTCAGTCCTGACTCAGACAGGAAGTGACTACAGTGTGACCCTCACTGATAAGAAATTCCAACTATAAAACACTTTCCTAGCAGAAGATGGCTTCTGAGAGCAAGAAAGCGATAAAAAAAGGGAATTTCTTATCAGTGAGGGTCACACTGTAGTCACTTCCTGTCAGGACTGAGTCAGCCACTTACTTACCTGATATTTAACTATTTCAGGCAGAGAAAGAAAAAAAGGAACACAGCATAGTTATTTGTGTGCTAGGCACTGTACATACACATGTCTATCTAATTATGTCACATGTCAGTTCAGTTCGGGTATCCTTTAACAGTTGAAGGGGGAGGAAAGGTTGGGGGGGTGGGTTAGGCGCTACCAGGGGGGGATTAGGATTAGGCACACCAGGGAGGGTCTTAAGGTTAGGCACCACTGGGGGGGGAGCCTTAGGGTCAGGCAACACCAGGGGGGTTCTTAGATTTAGGCTTCGGTAGAGGGAGGGTGATGTGTGAGAGTAGGGTTAAGTTTAGCCATAGTAAAATATTGGTAAATATTACCTATATTTTCCTATTGGAATTCAGTAGTAGAATATCGCTAATTTTAGCAAGATTCTACTAGCAGCAAACCCCTGCACCTTTTTCCCAGGCGCCTTTTTTACATGTATGTAGGAATAGGATACAAAGACCAGGTGGTTAGATGGGATGAGGAGATTATATAGAGGAGAGAGAATGTTCAGAGAGTGGAGAGAAGGCAGAAAGAGAGCAGTAGAAAAGAGGTGAGGAGATGTGAGGGATGCATGGAAAAAACACTTTGGATTTTGTCAATTTTATCAGTAAATTATGATGCAAATTCTTCAGCTGAGAAGCATGAAGAAGGAGGAGGAAGATGGAGAAGAGAGTTAGAAGTGCTGAACAAGGACTTTGGATTGTGGAAGTGGGAGGATATAAGAAAAGAAAAATAGGACTGTTTTGCCGCAGAGTGCGCATTTCTGAAGTTGTTTAAAGTGGACCTGAACTCTTGCACAAGACAGAAGAAAACAGAGAAATGCATCCTGTATGTATTTAGGGAGTTTAGCCTGTCTAATTTCCAATCATTTGTGTCAAATCACAAATTGTAATTTGATCCCTCCCTGTGTCACGACTCCCAATGGCAGATAAGCTCTTTGAAAGCACAGGGCTGTTAACAATAGGTCTGCTTCCATGAATCCGGAAGTAGGAACAGTGCAGATTTATTTTAGGATTTGTATCACCTGTAACAAAGAAATGTTTTTTTTATTTAACAGTTATTATGCGGTTGTGTATCTTTTAAAGCAGAGAGGACATTCTGAGTTCTGGTGCGCTTTAAGACTTTATTGAATGAAATTAAAGTACTTGCATGTGTTGCTTTTTCTCCAACATCGTTCAGCATATAGGGAACTATTAAAGGGGCGCTATGGTGAAAAGTAGCTGTCTGCCATAACCCTGTTATCGTGTACCTAACATTAGGAGCTTCAGATTCCAAGCAGTTCATTATTTTTTTTTTTTTGAATGTGTCCTTGGCATCTTGGAGCTAAGCGACGTATCATCCCCCTCTGCTAAGTCAGGCTGAGTTTAACAGCTGATTTCTCCTCTCTCTCTGGTGTACAGGACATGCAAGCTGTGTGCTGGGGAAGTTCATAGCACTGCAAACAGAAGTAGCCGAGTGAGTGTAAACGAGATTGTAAAAGTAATTTACCTTGCTTATTTATTTATCTAATATCTTCAACATTCCAGCGTCAACTTCAGCAGAGAGAGAGAGAGAGCTGTTGCAGAGCAGCCCCAGTCAGCAGAGGAAAGGGGGATGGGCACGATCTCTGCATGAGCTCTGTATAACCTTTTCAAGCATTTAAAAAAGCAAAAGCTGCTTGGTTTTTGATGCTCCTAATTTAGGTACATGCTAAGAGGGTTATACCAGAAAAACAATTTTTCGTTCAAGTGCCCCTTTAAAGGGCATGTTCAGACTGAACAGACAGTCTAGCATCTCGCAGAAAAGCATCAGGTCCCCTCCCCCTTTCTACTGGAAGACCTGGAAAAGCGATCCTGGGTTGCCCAAGCTCTGAGCACACTATGTGACAAATAAGGATAAAAACATGGCATTAACACGAACAACAGTAAACAACGATACCGATGCCCAGCGCCTAACAACAAGCATCAGAGCCAAAATTTACACCATGGGGGAACGTCCGTGTGAACAGGCTCATAGGAAAAATAAAGGGGGAGGGAGGCTGCATATTCTTTGCGAATACCAACTATTTTTTGTCATTTTTTTGAATGTTGCAACCCCCTTTAAAGGGAGGGGGGCAAGCTTCTCTTAAGCCATGTTGTAAAACAAGTTATTTTGCCCATTAACACACAGGTCATACATTGCTTAAAGCGGATCCGAGATGAAAAACTAACTATAACAAGTAACTTGTCTATATATCTTATATAAAGTTTAGATAGTTTACACAGCAAGTATAGCTGCAAACAGCTTTAATAGAAAATGTTTATTTCTTCCTGTGATACAATGACAGCAGCCATGTGGTTTGTAAACATTACATAGAGGCAGGCTTATCTGTATCTTGATCACTAAGCCTGTGAAAAAACCTAATCCCCTCTCCTCCCTCCTCCCCTCTGCCTCTGAAATCAATGGCTAGTAACACCTCCCCCTCCTCCTGCCCAGACTGAGCTCCCATGAGCCCTTGCTACTGCCAAGGCTCTCTGAAAACCTGTGGGTGTGCTTTATTTAGTTTATAGGGAATTAAAGTATTAAAAAAAAAAAAGTATTTGGCTTGAGGAATGCCCTATAAACAATAGGAAAGGAACACAATTATGCAATGAGTAAAAGTTCACCTCGGATCCACTTTAACACATGCAAAGCTGTAAATTCTACCTCACAAAACTATATGTTGTTATGTTGCATCTGGTGCAGTGTATTGGCACTTACTGTTTTAGAGTGTTCTTTGAATAATAGCTTTCCATTTCCATCTTCGTCTTCCAGAAACACTTTGTTGTCACAGATCACACGTGTGGAGACATAGCGGACACGAGGATCGCCAATGGTGATGTCTGAACTTCGGTAAGTGCAAGTGTTTATCTTTACGGTACTACGCATGGCAGAGTCAGATGACTGCTTTACTATATGACTCTCTCTAGCCAGCTGATAAAAAGAAGAAGAGTTTGTAAGTAAGGAGCATTCAACAGCGTTATCTTCAATAAAAAAAAAAAAAAAAAAGGAGGTATTACAACAGAGGTCCACTTTAAGTACGTAATATAAATACAAATAATAAAAGAATGGCTTCACTGGTGTGCCATCAGGGCTCCAGTTATGCTGGTAATGCTCCATCAATAAGAAATGTAGTTGTCGATAAGAAATGGGAGGCTTGGAACTTATAACAAAGCAGCTACCAATGGGACTTAATCTTGATCCTAGAGTACCCCTTCAAGCATGCTATATTGTTGCCAGCCTAATGGTTGAATTGTTATAAGTAACTGTTATTTTTTTTACCCAATGCACCAATGACCGACTACTTTATTAACTACTTTAGTCTTTTGGACATTGCTACTAAGTCCAAAAGGCTGCTGCTATGCTGCTGCGCGATCCCGTGCCGCCACCCGTTAGCCCGGAGATCAATGAATGGGAACATAGTTCCCATTCAATGCTCTAATTCCCCGGTAGAAAGACTGATTTCTCATCCTCCCTATACTTCCTAGAAGAGACATATTGTGGCCAAATAGTAAAACTACATCTGATTAGCCTGAAGGGGGCTGAAGGAAGCCCCAGGTATGTATAAAACTTGAATTTCATCTGTCTCATGTGTACTTTGTTACACAGTAGTACTATACTCTACATATGCACTCCCCACAAAGCTGCAGGGGATCCACTGAGAATGTTGTGCACATTGAACACAGAGGTGTTGTCTATCACCCTTAAACCTGGTTCAGATTGTGTATGAAGACAGTGTAATAGAGGAAGAATCGCCTCATTCTCCTGCAGAGTACCTGCACATCACTCTTACATGTACCCACAGTCACATTTTTTAAAGAAAAAGGTTTAAGGGTATAAAGCGCCACACCAATTTTGGTCCAAAACACAATTTTTATTGCACAAGAATTGGGACACATGTGTGCTATCACACACCCGAGTAACCAGCATTCATATAATTTCTAAAATCAATACCATTCACACTGTTAAAAACCTGAGGTTGCCACCAGGGTCATTATAGCATATCCTTAATATCTCAATAAGCTCAATAATTATACACACTTTCGGATTTCACTCCCTATTTCTATAAAATGCGTATTGCCACACTGTCCATTTGTGTGGCAAATATGCCTGATTAGCATGCAGTTAGTAGCCAAGTAGAAAAACAAGCTGCACAAAGATAAGCAGGAATCTTCATAGCTAGTTAAGCCATGCAAAAACGTGCATCAGCACATATACTTGCGATTTTGAAGCTGCAGTTAGTAGTTTGCACAGCGTTAATCATACCGCACCACAAGGGGACAGTTCAAGCTTCCAAAGTTGATAAGCTTCTTTAGAATGGGCCCATTCAGTCCTCACCGGTGTACTTATAGCACTGCGCAGGCTTGCTCTTTAGCTGTGTGGTCTGGCTTGTATTTGAGGTTCACTTTGTATGTGGCGTGCAGGACGAGAGGGAAAGGTTCCTTTCAGTGCATACAGACTGCCTTGCTCCACCGCTCCGGCGTCTGCCCGCACGCTCTGCCAGAATCCACACCTCACACTTTGCTGCAGCAATAACCGCACGCTAACTCCGGCATCCCAGGGAGCAGGATCGCATGGCCGGCCGGTGGCTCCTCCCACCTATGCGTTTCACGTCATCAGACGTTTCATCAGGGCCACAGTCACATTGCCTAGGGCCTGATCCATGTTCACATTGTGCATGAAGAATGTGTAATAGAGGAAGAATCCCCTCGTTCCCCTGCAGAGTACCTGCACATCACTCTTACAGTTGTTTGCAAAAGTATTCTGCCCCCTTGAAGTTTTCCACATTTTGTCTTATTATTGCCACAAACATGAATCAATTGTATTGAAATTCCACGTGACAGACCAATACAAAGTGGTGTACACGTGAGAAGTGGAACGAAAGTCATACACGATTCCAAACATTTTTTTACAGATAACTGTAAAGTGGGGTGTGCGTAATTATTCAGCCCCCTTTGGTCTGAGTGCAGTCAGTTGCCCATAGACATTGCCTCCCTGCCTCCTATGCTAGGATCCTGTTCCTTGACTTTAGCTCAGCGTTCAACACGATCTGCCCAGACATCCTGAACACAGATCTGACGCAGCTCGGAGTTGACCCTACTCTTCGGGCATGGATCAAAGACTTCCTGACTAACAGAACGCAGCAGGTGAAGCTCGGTAACCACCTCTCCAGCGTTCGAACCACCAATACAGGGGCTCCACAAGGCTGTGTTCTGTCACCTCTACTGTTCTCCCTCTATACCAATAACTGCATCTCATCCGCTGACTCTGTGAAAGTCATCAAATTTGCAGACGACACCACTATCATCGACCTTATTGGTAGAAATGGGGAGTTGGAGTACCGCAGCGAAGTAGAGAGAATATGTAACTGGTGCAAGGACAACAACCTAGTCCTCAACGCAGCAAAGACTGTCGAGCTAGTCACTGATTTCAGGAGAAACCCTCCCCCCTCCCACCTGTCCTCATTGGGGAATCCGAAGTTCCTAGGGTGACATTGGTGCGGTTCCTCGGTACGACTCAAACAAACAATTTGAAGTGGGAGCAGAACACCACCAAAATCCAGAAGAAATCTCAGCAGAGGCTGTTCTTCCTGCGCCAACTGAAGAGATTTGGCATGCCCAGGGAGCTGCTGACCAGTTTCTATACTTCCACCATAGAATCCATCCTCTGCTCCTCAGTCATTGTCTGGTATGCTGGTGCAACGGCCAGCGACAAACACAAAGTGCAGAAAGTCATAACTGACGCGGAGAAGATCATCGGATCACCTCTTCCACCTCTCGATCTCCTCCACTCCGCCAGGATGAGGAAGAGGGCCACCATGATCTCCCGGGACCCCGCTCACCCAGGCAGCCACTACTTCAAGCTCCTCCCGTTGGGCCGTTGCTATAGGGCTATACCATCCAAAACCACCAGGCGGATGAACACCTTCTTCCCCCAAGCTGTTCGGTTTCTGAACTCCAACCTCCCCCTACCTGGCCCACATACCAGCATACTCTAGCTGGTTATCAGCTGGCCCCCGCCGCTGCTGGCCTGGGCTCATCAAATTGACTCGAGGCCACTATCTACTTCCTTATTATTATCTTTAGTATTATTTGCCTGTGCTTGCACAGCAGTGTAAATATGGCCGTTACGAACTGACTGCTTTTCAAGTGTACGTGTTGTGTGTCTGTCTTGTATTATACCAATTATGCCTTTGCCATGTGTACCACAAGTTATTCCGATTACAGCTCTTGCTGTACTTGGCGTAATAAAGTGATTCTGATAGTGCCTGATGAGTGCTAATGACTAAATAGAGTGCACCTGTGTGTAATCTAATGTCAGTCCAAATGCAGCTGCTCTGTGACGGCCTCAGAGGTTGTCTACGAGAATATTGAGAGCAACAACACCATGAAGTCCAAAGAACACACCAGACAGGTCAGGGATAAAGTTATTGAGAAATTTAAAGCAGGCTTAGGCTACAAAAAGATTTTCAAAGCCTTGAACATCCCACAGAGCACTGTTCAAGCGATCATTCAGAAATGGAAGGAGTATGGCACAACTGTAAACCTACTAAGACAAGGTCATCCACCTAAACTCACAGGCCGAACAAGGAGCGCGCTGATCAGAAATGCAGTCAAGAGCCCCATGGTGACTCTGGATGAGCTGCAGAGATCTACAGCTCAGGTGGGGGAATCTGTCCATAGGACAACTATTAGTCATGCACTGCGCAAAGTTGGCCTTTATGGAAGAGTGGCAAGAAGAAAGCCATTGTTAACAGAAAAGCATAAGAAGTCCCGTTTGCAGTTTGCCACAAGCCATGTGGGGGACACAGCAAACGTGGAAGAAGGTGCTCTGGTCAGATGAGGCCAAAATGGAACTTTCTGGTCAAAATGCAAAACACTGTGTGTGGCGGAAAACTAACACTGCACATCACTCTGAACACACCATCCCCACTGTCAAATATGGTGGTGGCAGCATCATGCTCTGGGGGTGCTTCTCTTCAGCAGGGACAGGGAAGCTGGTCAGAGTTGATGGGAAGATGGATGGAGCCAAATACAGGGCAATCTTGGAAGAAAACCTCTTGGAGTCTGCAGAAGACTTGAGACTGGGGCAGAGGTTCACCTTCCAGCAGGACAAAGACCCTAAACATAAAGCCAGGGCAACAATGGAATGGTTTAAAACAAAACATAATGATGTGTTAGAATGGCCCAGTCGAAGTCCAGATCTAAATCCAATCAAGAATCTGTGGCAAGATCTGAAAACTGTTGTTCACAAACACTGTCCATCTAAATCAGACTGAGCTGGAGCTGTTTTGCAAAGAAGACTGGGCAAGGATTTCAGTCTCTAGATGTGCAAAGCTGGTAGAGACATACCCTAAAAGACTGGCAGCTGTAATTGCAGCAAAAGGTGGTTCTACAAAGTATTTACTCAGAGGGCTGAATAATTACGCACACCCCACTTTGCAATTTTAAAGAAAAAAAATGTTTGGAATCATGTATGATTTTTGTTCCACTTCTCACGTGTACACCACTTTGTGTTGGTCTTTCACGTGGAATTCCAATTAAATTGATTCATTTTGTTATGACAAAATGTGGAAAACTTTAAGGGGGCCGAATACTTTTGCAAACCACTGTACATGTACCCACAGTTACATTGCCTAGGGCCTGATAGATGTTCTTTGTTGCGGTCTGTACCTTTTACAAGTACTCTTACCAAGGACTAGTTTTAGTCTCACTTCAGTTGTCTTTTAAAATTCCTAAGCGTTGGCAGTTAAGAGACGGATTTCATGTTACATAGTTTCAATCAACAAGATTTTAATATGCAAATTAGGAGTCGGAGTCATCCTAAATTGAGGAGTCGGAGTCGGTGGATTTTTGTACCGACTCCACAGCCCTGCTCTAAACCTAGGTGCGTCTCATGGTCAGGAGCATCTTATAGTCCGAAAAACACGGTAATTTAAATTGTGTAATAATTGGGACAATTTGGCAAATAAAATACGTGGGTTTTAATTATGGTAGCATGTGTTATTTTAAAGCTTATTTTAAAGCTATAATGCCCGAAAGCTGAGAAATAATGATTTTTTCAATTTTTTGCTTAATATTCCCGTTAAAATGCATATAGAAAAAATTAATTCTTAGAAAAATGTACCACCCAAAGAAAGCATAAATGGTGGCGGAAAACACAAGATATGGATCAATTCATAGTGATAAGTAGTGATAAAGTTATTGGCGAATGAATGGGAGGTGAAAATTGCTTGGATGCATAAGGTGAAAAAACACTGAAGGCTGAACTGGTTAAGCAGCAAGGAAGCATTGTGGCAGCTCTGCATGCAGCATACTGTGGTTGGCACTATACTACACTCTTCACTTCTCCTCTCTGTTCCAGGCTGGCTCAGCGAGACAGGTAGAAGCAGAGTACCTCTTAGGCCACACTACAAGGCATCTCCCACCCACATATGACCCAATCTCTCAAAAGTCTTTGCAAAGGCAAAAAAACAAAAACAAAAAAAAAAACTTCAGAAAAGGGGTGTGGCTCACGCGGGGCAGGTCAGCGGGCGGCCGGGTGTGCGGCGGGCGTGCGCGCACCGAGAAACACAGACCTAGAGCCCGTTTTTAAATGGGCTTAGGTCTACTAGTTACAACTATGAAATTCCTATGAAAGTTGTAATTTTTGTTTATTAAAGTTTTTGTATCTCATCTCCGAATATCTTTTGGAGGAAGCAATTTCCCCATTACCACCTCTTTTTAAACTGTTTTTAAGAGTTTTTACTTTGGCACCTCTGTACTATTGTGAGAGTATCCCCAAGGATAATTGCAGAAAGTAGCAGTGTTTTTTTTCAGTCAGTCTGTATCAACTAGGATTATCTTGGCCTGATCTAGAATCACTTGTGTGGTGGAAAGGCAAATCTATTCGCAAATCTATTCTCCAATACCTAGTCCTGCATGAAGGCATCTATTCCCTTTTGAAAACCTTTTGGGTCCAGGAAGAAAAACTGGGGAAGAAGAATGTTGCTCTGGGCAGACAACAGGTCCATAGATGGTAAACCCCATTTACTGCAGATATGTGCAACCACGTGTTTGTTCAGGAACCAGACATTCTAAGATAAAATCTGTAAACTAAACCATCTGCCAGAATGTTGGCTCCGCCCCCCTTTAAACGGATCAATGTAGTGAAAGGACAAAATTCTCGGCTCAACTTAAAGGTAACCAAAACTAAGAGGGATATGGAGGTTTCCCTTTGAACAATACCAGTTGCCTGGCAGTCCTGCTGATCTATTTGCTGCAGAAGTATCTGGACTTCAGTCAGAGCACCTGATCTGCATGCTTGTTGAGGGGCTGTTGCTGAAATCATTACAGACAAAGGATCAGCAGGAGAGTCAGGCAACTGATATTATTTTAAAAGGAAAAATCCTTATCCTTCTCAGTTTAGGTTCCCTTTAAAATCTGTATCGATGGTAGGTGGACTGTGGGTGCCTCGCTTGCTCAGATAGGCAACCGTAATTCAGTTGCCTGACAACTATAAAGGTCTTATTTTTTAATTTAAATGTCTCTCCAGAAGTCTAAGAGCCTGCCAAACTACTAGTAGTTGTCTGTGGTTTGAGAAGAATTGTGAGCTTCCCAAAACGGTCAGGGAGGGGGTTTCTGGTTGGGTATTAATTTAAATGAAGGCATTTAATTCCTTTTGTAGTAAGGAGATATTAGTGTTGACTGGTAGAAGAAATAGGTTCAGTTTCCAACAGAAGGATTTAGGAATATGATGAGGGGTTTTCATAGTGCAAGTTATTGGGGAATGGTCAGCTAGAATTTTGGCATCTATAATGGCGTTTGTAATAAGAGGACATCTCTTTGTTGCATGAAAAAGTAGTCTATTATATTATGGCATATTTTTTGTGTAGCCCAGAGTAGAATGTGTATTCTCTATCTGCTGGATGGAGAAAACGCCATGTATCGACAAGGGAGAGTTTGTCCATAGTGATCTTAATCTTTTTCAAAGCTCTGTAAGTGATGGAGGAAGTACCTGTAGAGGTAGAGCTAAAACTACTACCTGAATGATAAATGCTGGAGAAGCTCAGGGGGAAACATTCCACATATTTTGGTCCTACCCAAAATTACAAATCAATCTGGCGTGAAGTACATAAATTCTCAGAACAGATTTCTGCCATGTCAATATCATTCCTACCAGAAACATTCCTCCTACATTGTGTTCCATGGGCCACATCTTCCTACAAAAAAATCCATCTTAACTCACTTGATAAATACTGCCAGAGACACAATACCTATAATATGGAAATCCTCTGATCCTCCTACCCTAAAACAATGGTTCAACAGAATTGACTCAATTGGGGGCGTGTCCTGAACTCATCTATGGCGGACGTTTGAATCTTTAGCTCCGTGCTTCAGCCTGTTATAGCGACTCCAACCCCCGCCGCTCCTGCTCATCTCTTCCCTGCCAGAAACTCAGCAATGGAGGAAACTCTGATAGACATTGAGGTATCAAAAAAAGGAAGATGAGAGCGCCCAGACCACAGAAACTGCCTGAGATCTTTGCGGGCATACAAGCCCGGAGCAGAACCAACATGGTGCTGACTCCCACATGCCTGTACCTGCTGACTCTGGCGCTACTACCGCTGATGCACGGGAATCCGCAGCTCCCTTCCCCACTCACAGAGACTCTTCTCCGGACTCTCTCTTCATGTAGGCCATCTAACCTCAAGCTATGTGGTACATCGAAGGAGGTAAGCCTTCTAGCGGCAGCAGAACCTGCAAGTCCTGCTCTCCCTATACTGGCACCAATTGAGCAGTTTCCTGCTTCTGATCAAATCCTCACACAGTCTTATATGAAAGACCTTCTGTTATCTTTAAAATCCTCTCTGACCTTTGACTTTACCAATATAACTAATCACCTACAACAATCCAGCTCCAGTTTAGAAAACAGAATATCCTCTGTAGAAGATTCCATCAGTGCCTTAAAGGGACTCCGAGCAGTGCAGAAACTATGGAAAGATGCATATCATTTTAAAGCTCTCTTCTCTTTCTCCTCTTTCCAATGATATATAAACCGCCGCCCTATGCCTTTTAGTTTTCGCTATTTTCACGATTGAAAATGCTGCGGCCGCGATTTCGATCGCGAAAATAGAGAAAACTAAAAGGCGTAGGGCGACGATTTAGGTGTCACCATAGTTTCTGCACTGCTCGGAGTCCCTTTAACCACAGAACAGAACAAAACTGTTGATTATATAACATACTCCAGCTCTGACATTTCATGGCTCAAATCCAAAGCAAAAGACTAAGAGGATCAAAATCATCATTGTAACCTTAAATTTAGGGGAATTGCGGAATCTGTTGGTGTTTCACAGCTTAGGAGCTTTATCAAACAGCTCACAAAGTTCAAGATTGAATACGCCACTCAGGGAATCCGCATACTTCCTTGTCCAAAAAAACCTTCTGGACACAGTGACACGCGACGTTATCTGTTGCTTCTAATTCTATACCACAAAAGAGGGGCTTCTTCACTATATCCAAATGAAATGCAATCTTCCAGAGCCTTACAACAACATAAGTCTTTATGCTGACCTTTCCCAAGCTACCTTACTAAAACGCAAAGACCTACAACCTATCACTAAAACGCTAAGAGATAACTCAATGCCTTATAAATGGGGTTTCCCCACCAACATCCTGATCCAAAAAGAAGGCAAAATGTTTGTGAACGCCTCAACTAACGACAGATATAAGCTACTACAGTCCTGGGATATCCAACTATCCGACAATGCTCCCAAACCACACAAAGGAGCAGGTGCAAGTAAAATAAGGCTGGCTTGACAGAAAATCTCATGAAGACTGAGTACATGATCTGGCTTTATTGAAGTCATGTTTGGTTGGCTAACCTTGTTTTTTGAATTGGCAACCTCTTCTCCCCCACATAGAGTTTAGAGGTGTAGTTCCGTTCCAGCTTTCTACCCCTTACAAGGCTCACAGTTTTCCTCAGCTATATGGTCTTCTGGAACATGTGTACATTTTGTTCATTTTCTCAAGTCCTGCTGTTTTCCTTTCCCCAATCCTCCAGTCAAAGTTCGAGAAATCTAACCTCCGATGTTTGTGATTTACGTCAATTCGACTATATTTAGACTTTTCAATCACCAAAAAAATTGACGTCTATAAACGCTAAAGGCCTTAACCACCCAGTGAAACATTTCTCTCTATGGAAAGAAGCAATATCCCTTAAAGAGACTCCGTAACAAAAATTACATCCTGTTTTTTATCATCCTACAAGCTCCAAAAGCTATTCTAATGTGTTCTGGCTTACTGCAGCACGTTCTACTATCACCATCTCTGTAATAAATCAACTTATCTCTCTCTTGTCAGACTTGTCAGCCTGTCTCTGGAAGGCTGCCAAGTTCTTCAGTGTTGTGGTTCTGTGACGCATCTCCCCCCTCCTGGCCCCTCTATGCACACTGCCTGTGTATAATGATCTCTTGAGATACAAAAGGAAGGATGTATACAGCCTGCTTGTGTATGAATGTATTTTCTATGTGTGGACATACTGTACATCAACCTACTTCCTGTTTTGGTGGCCATTTTGTTTGTTTATAAACAAACTTTTTAAAACTGTTTTTAACCACTTTTAATGCGGCGAGGAGCGGCGAAATTGTGACAGAGGGTAATAGGAGATGTCCCCTAACGCACTGGTATGTTTACTTTTCCGCGATTTTAACAATACAGATTCTCTTTAAATCAGATGTCCTTTTTGTCCAAGAGACTCATCTAGTGAAAGACAAATCCCCCTCATGCCCTCATCCTGCTTTCCCACATATTATCTATAGCAACTTTCAAAAGAAAAAAAAGAAAAAAAAAAAAAAAAAAAAAGGAGGCATGATGATCCTCTCCACAAAAATCTGTCACCACCAAATCAATTGGAGACAGACTCCTAAGGTCGTTACATTCTATTCATTGGTTCACTTAATGACCATCAACTCACTCTTCTCAACATGTATGCTCCTAATAGTGGTCAACAACAGTTTCTAAAGAAACTGGTCTCTAAAGCTCGTGAAGCACAAAATAGATTCCTTATCATTGGCAGAGATTTCAACTGCATCATTAACCAATCTCTGGACACCACAAACTGACGTTCACGATCTAGATATATACTCTTTCTAATCTTCTTCACAGAGAAGACTTATTTGACACCTGGAGAGTTCTCCACAGTGAAGAATGTGATTTTACATTCTATTCATCAGTGCACCATTTCTACACAAGAATAGACATGTTTCTCACTAACAGACATACCCTTCAATCGGCCAAACAGGCTAACATATTCTATTTCCTGGTCAGACCACGCACCAACAAGCTTAGATCTCCAGTTTTCCCCAAGACCACCTCCTACTGCTACTTGGAAATTGAATACCTCAATACTTTTACCATCTACAAATGTGAAACTACTGTCTGATAACATTCAGGAATTTTTTGATTTGAACTCAACGGAGGAAGTTGGAAGGAGAAGAGTGTGGCAGACCCATAAGGCTTTTATCAGAGGGATTTTGATCAAATTACCCGTATATTCCGGTGTAGAAGACGACTGGGCGTATAAGACGACCCCCCCAAATTTTCCAGTTAAAATATAGAGTTTGGGATATACTCGCCGTATAAGACTACCCTTCTTCCAATGCACGCCAAATAAAAATAAAAAAACATAATATACTGGTGCTATGTATGAACAGATACTGGTGCTGTACTGTATGTGGTACCCAGTATATAACAGTATACAGGCGATTGACTGGTTGGATTGGTCAGCTCTCCCTCTACCTACAGTGGGTTGCAAAAGTATTCAGCCCCCTGGACGTTTTCCACATTTTGTCACATTACTGCCACAAACATGCATCAATGTTATTGGAATTCCACGCGAAAGACCAATACGAAGTGGTGTACATGTGAGAAGTGGATCGAAAATCATACATCATTCTAAACATTTTTTACAAATAAATAACTGCAAAGTGGGGTGTGCGTAATTATTCGGCCCCCTGAGTCAATACTTTGTAGAACCACCTTTTGCTGCAATTACAGCTGCCAGTCTTTTAGGGTATGTCTCTACCAGCTTTGCACATCTAGAGACTGAAATCCTTGCCCATTCTTCTTTGCAAAACAGCTCCAGCTCAGTCAGATTAGATGGACAGCGTTTGTGAACAGCAGTTTTCAGATCTTGCCACAGATTCTCGATTGGATTTAGATCTGGACTTTGACTGGGCCATTCTAACACATAGATATGTTTTGTTTTAAACCATTCCATTGTTGCCCTGGCTTTATGTTTAGGGTCATTGTCCTTCTGGAAGGTGAACCTCCGCCCCAGTCTCAAGTCTTTTGCAGGCTCCAAGAGGTTTTCTTCCAAGTTTGCCCTGTATTTGGCTCCATCCATCTTCCCAACACCTCTGACCAGCTTCCCTGTCCCTGCTGAAGAGATGCACCCCCCCCCCCCCCCCCCCCGAGCATGATGCTGCCACCACCATATTTGACCGTGGGGATGGTGTGTTCAGAGTGATGTGCAGTGTTAGTTTTCCACCACACTTAGCGTTTTGCATTTTGGCCAAAAAGTTCAATTTTGGTCTCATCTGACCAGAGCACCTTCTTCCACATGGTTGCTGTGTCCCCCACATGGCTTGTGGCAAACTGCAAACGGGATTTCTTATGCTTTCTGTTAACAATGCCTTTCTTCTTGCCACTCTTCCATAAAGACCAACTTTGTACAGTGCATGACTAATAGTTGTCTTATGATAATGGAAGTGTTCATGCACCAATGCAAAAAGAAGGACGTGCCAGGATCCACTCTGGAGTAAGAGTAAACGATTCTGATACTTCAAGATCCGCACCGTCAGTAAAAAAGATTTTTATTGAGAGTTTAAAACATCAACATGTTTAAAAAGCATGGGTCCAGCCAGATGACGCACAGGCGTTTCGGACTCTCCTGGTCCTTTCTCAAATCCTCATAGACCCATACTGAACAACTCCTAATCACATCATGTTATATATAAAACAGCAGTGGACCACATAGAGAACTACCTATTTAATGTGGTCGCATATGCATGAGCAAACAATTCACCAATCACATGTGACGGGCAGCTAGACATAACCAATCAGACCGAGGCACACTGGAAAATATGCTTGAATATATAAATAAATGGTATTCACATGTCCCACCACATATAAATCCTTACAGTGAGATAGGGACAGCGCTCATCATACCCATATAATAAACAACTGCATAAAAATGTGACCAAGAGAGAAATGCAAAAACCAGCCAATCATCAACTCGCCTATCACGTCCGCAAGGAAGCACTTACGCCCCCTCCAATAGGAATCAAAACAGACCTTCCAACTAGCCAATCAAAATCCATAGTACTAAGCCTATGGAAAAGCGGAACATACCAACTCGGGCGCAGCACGTGGTCAAAGCTCCTCCAACCACGCGAGCGCCTACAACGTCCGCCACAAACAAGGACTGGCAGTAGGAAGGATGGTAGGGGAGGAGACGGCCGCGTAACCAATCAGGTGCGCGCCGACACGGTCCGCCGCAAAGACTGCTAACAGTCAGAAGAGGTGGAGGCAGAGGCATCAGCGCAACCAATTAGGTGCGCCCCGACAGCGTCCGCCTCTCAGTGAAGACCGAGCAGGCAATGACGCGAAAGGGAAAGTACCCCTAACGCGACATTGTCTCCACACAACCGCTATCACTACAGTAGGAGAAATGATAGAGGCAGAACCGGCAGCGCAACCAATCAGGTGCGCGTCGACAACGTCCGCCATGGGGACTATTAAAAAAGAAGGGCAGAGACACCAGCGCAGCCAATAAGGTGCGTGCGGACAGCGTCCGCCGCTCAGTAAAGACTGAGCGGTCATGGCGCAGAAGGAAAGGTGCCCCTAACGCCACATAATCACCCCATAATCGCTACCAAACCACAATAAAGTGGCTCTGCCCACATGTAGCTTAGTAAGCGGCCAGAGAAGCCGCCACAAAACCGCAAAAGAAGGCCAAACCACCAGGTCAAACATAACTGGCTCCCAAAAGCGATGTATCAACGGCGCAAGGGCAAACAGCCATATTAAAGTGGCAGTACATAGTGCAGGCCAGTGAAGGCATAATACAGGAGACAGATAGAATGGCATGTTGATGAAAAAGCAGGTCAATAACATCACCCTCATAGTGTACCACATCCTGAAAGGTAAAAAATTAATGATGTAGGGTAAAGAAGGATAATACTAGTTACCATACTGCAACACACCAGCCGTCAGTAACATGTCCTGATGAAGACATAACAATACAAGTTATTAATATGCAAATCACATAAGACCACAAATATAATTAAATCAAATTTGATAGATCATAGTCTCTATTTGGGCCCCTGGGTTCTAATGTATCTAGCTTTTTGATCCAAAACTTTTTCTCTTAAAGCCAGCCTCTTATGTCGGTCACCACCTCTACGTAAAGTGGGTACCCCCTCTATCACCTGAACTCTTAATTGGGCCAAACAATGACCCTTACTACAAAAATGGTCAGAGACAGACAGTTCTCGATTATGATTTCTGATATTGGACTTATGAGAGGAAATTCTATCTTTTAAAGCTTGCGTGGTTTTTCCCACATAACCCAAGCCGCAGGGACATTTAAGAAGATATATAACAAATCTAGAATCACAGCTATAGCTGCCCCTAATCTTAAATTTAGTCCCTCGGCTTGGATGTGTGAAAGTATCTCCTTTTACAATATAGCTACACAAATGGCAACCCATACAAGGAAAGGTGCCATTCCTCCTCACACTAGTCTCCACTAGGGGGCCAAGATCATTATGCACCAGAGTATCTCTAAGAGAAGGGGCTCTTTTGTACGACATTAGGGGCCAATCATGAAATTCCCTCACCGTGGGTAAACCCCTTTTAAGAATGGGCCAGTGTTTGTTGACAATGTGGCCAATTTGGTCTGAGAGCACATTATATGTGGTGACAAAGGGGACACGTTCACTTATCCCTAATCTGGTACCTGACTGTCTGACAAACCTGTTCCCACCTCCTCTAAATCTGTAACCATCCTGAAGACACACAATAGGGTAACCCCGTGCCAAAAATTTGTACTTCATCTCTTCCAATCTCTGTGCCCTAGTGGTAGGTTATTTCACTATTCTCTCTATTCTCTTAAATTGACCCTTGGGAATATTAAATTTAACATGAGGAGGATGAAAACTAGAAAAATGTAAAATGGAATTTCTATCTGTGGGTTTAGTAAACAGATCCGTGGTCAAACGACCACCTTCCTTCACCACCCACGTATCAAGAAAACTGACCCTAGACAAGTCACAATGGATAGTTAGTTCAATAGTGGTGCATCTATTATGTAATTCAGCTACAAAGGCATCAAGGCTCGAACGTGGCCCCCGCCACAGCAAAAAGATATCATCAATGTAGCGCTGCCAAAGCAACGCATGTCTACAAAATAAACTGCTGGAGTACACAAACGCCTCCTCGTACAAACCCATAAAAAGATTAGCATAGGAGGGGGCCACGTTCGAGCCCATCGCCGTGCCCCTGCGCTGTACATAAAAAGTGGATTCAAACAAAAAATAGTTGTTTCTCAAAATAAACTCTAAGAGCAACATCAAAAATTTTCTTTGCTCATCATCAAAATCTGTATACAACATAAGATAAAAATCAATGGCCTCCAGGCCCCCCTCATGGGGTATAGCAGTATACAGGCTGCTAACATCCATTGTGACCAGCCAGGTCTCATCATCAATATTCTCAAATCCTGCAATGATCTCCAAAAAATGTTTGGTGTCCCTAAGATATGAGTGCAAGTTCACTACCATGGGCCTCAATATCCTGTCCAAGAATATAGCAATATTGGAAAAGATAGAATCAATACCTGAGACTATCGGGCGTCCCGGAGGGTCTTTGAGACCCTTGTGTATTTTAGGAAGTATATATATATGATAGGAATCCTGGGAGCATCCTTGACCAGAAATTTCCCAAGATCCCTATCAATAACACCTCTATCAACAGCATCATTGACCATGACGTCAATCTGCCGCCGAAGTCCAGGGGTAGGATCAGAACTTAATGGTTCATATACGGCCAGCTCTGCCAGCTGTCTGAGGATCTCACCTCTATATTGTGCCCTATCCAAAATCACAACGGCACCGCCCTTATCTGCTGCACAAATACTGATCGATTTATTATTGGACAATGAAGATACTGCTTTTCGTTCCTGAAAAGAAAGATTATTAGCAATATGTAAACACTTTTTAGCTTCAAAACCATTTTGTAATTTACGTATGTCATAATTCACTTGTTCTATATAGGTGTTGATCACCCCATGTGTAGAAGGTGTGAAATGGCTAGAATTCCTCAAGTCCCAATTTTTCAACTGGAGACAGTTTTTAATCTGTCCATCTGTGTGGGAGAAGAAATGGTTAACAGAGAAAAATTGTTTCAACTTCAAAGATCTAAAGAATTTTGCCAATTCGAGATCCAGTAGGAAAAAGTCCGGAAAGTTACTAGGGCAAAAGGATAATCCCAGATTCAACACATGATGTTCCGTGTCTGTGAGTTGGTAAGATGAAATGTTCACCACAAGATCTACCGGAACTATGTTCTCTTTCTTAATTGCATCTTCGAGTTGTCTTTCACTTCTCCTTTGTTTTTGTTTTTGATACTTTTTTCCTCCCCTCCGCTTGCGGGGTCGGACTGACCCGATTGGTCGTCTGTAGTGGGTAAAAAATCACTTGATGAACCCTCACCTCCATCTCTAGGCACTTTAGGTTTCTTAAGGGTTTTTTTCGGTTTTATCGGTCTCGGACGTCGGGGTTGAGAGTCCCCTATGCCTCTTTGCCACCGATACACATACCCAGTACTATAGTCCTGTACATCTCTATTGTATTTACCCCTTTTCATCTCTTCCAACGACGTTTCGTAATCTTTCAGCGATTGTCGGAGGGTAGTATCAAATGCATCAAATTCCTCTTTTTCCAACATTTCTCCCAATAAGATGGTTTTAGATTTGATCTGTTCATCAATTATAGGCAGTTCTTTCATGATTTCTTGAACTGTACACAAGATGGCGTCAAAAGCGGCACGGTTCCATATGAATTCCCACCTTCCACAGTACTCCTTATTTTTTGGAAAAAGGATAGGTGCAATCTGTGCCCTGATCTGCCTAGGGATCTTGCCTTCTTTGTAATATTCAACCAAAGTTTTGGCGTGAAGATCCAGGTCAATATATTTCTTCCTCAATTGTTCCAGTTCACGTTTGATCATCTTAGAATCAGGTTTTTTCAGGAAGGTTCCACTATTAGACACCATGGCAACAATATTGGCAGCTTGTTCCTGCGAATATGCAAAGGATCTACTAGATGCCTTATCACCCAGGTCATCCATTGTGCAATGAACCGTACCCCGTACAGTATGATAATGGAAGTGTTCATGCACCAATGCAAAAAGAAGGACGTGCCAGGATCCACTCTGGAGTAAGAGTAAACGATTCTGATACTTCAAGATCCGCACCATCAGTAAAAAAGATTTTTATTGAGAGTTTAAAACATCAACATGTTTAAAAAGCATGGGTCCAGCCAGATGACGCACAGGCGTTTCGGACTCTCCTGGTCCTTTCTCAAATCCTCATAGACCCATACTGAACAACTCCTAATCACATCATGTTATATATAAAACAGCAGTGGACCACATAGAGAACTACCTATTTAATGTGGTCGCATATGCATGAGCAAACAATTCACCAATCACATGTGACGGGCAGCTAGACATAACCAATCAGACCGAGGCACACTGGAAAATATGCTTGAATATATAAATAAATGGTATTCACATGTCCCACCACATATAAATCCTTACAGTGAGATAGGGACAGCGCTCATCATACCCATATAATAAACAACTGCATAAAAATGTGACCAAGAGAGAAATGCAAAAACCAGCCAATCATCAACTCGCCTATCACGTCCGCAAGGAAGCACTTACGCCCCCTCCAATGGGAATCAAAACAGACCTTCCAACTAGCCAATCAAAATCCATAGTACTAAGCCTATGGAAAAGCGGAACATACCAACTCGGGCGCAGCACGTGGTCAAAGCTCCTCCAACCACGCGAGCGCCCACATTGTCAACAAACACTGGCCCATTCTTAAAAGGGGTTTACCCACGGTGAGGGAATTTCATGATTGGCCCCTAATGTCGTACAAAAGAGCCCCTTCTCTTAGAGATACTCTGGTGCATAATGATCTTGGCCCCCTAGTGGAGACTAGTGTGAGGAGGAATGGCACCTTTCCTTGTATGGGTTGCCATTTGTGTAGCTATATTGTAAAAGGAGATACTTTCACACATCCAAGCCGAGGGACTAAATTTAAGATTAGGGGCAGCTATAGCTGTGATTCTAGATTTGTTATATATCTTCTTAAATGTCCCTGCGGCTTGGGTTATGTGGGAAAAACCATGCAAGCTTTAAAAGATAGAATTTCCTCTCATAAGTCCAATATCAGAAATCATAATCGAGAACTGTCTGTCTCTGACCATTTTTGTAGTAAGGGTCATTGTTTGGCCCAATTAAGAGTTCAGGTGATAGAGGGGGTACCCACTTTACGTAGAGGTGGTGACTAGTGTTGGGCGAACAGTGTTCGCCACTGTTCGGGGTTCTGCAGAACATCACCCTGTTCGGGTGATGTTCGCGTTCGGCCGAACACCTGATGGTGTTCGGCCTTTTAAGTTCGGGTTCGCCCCGAACTTCTAATGGCCGCCGAACAGGGCCGAACAGGGCCCCTGTTCGGCCGAACAGGGCCCTGTTCGGCCGAATACTGCCCCCCTATGGGGTCGCAGGCATAAGGGGGGAGCATGCCCCGATCGCGGGGGGGGTCGGAAATTCCCCCCACCCCCTCCGCTAGCGCTCCCCCCTCTGCCCGCTTCCCCATTCAAAAGTTTAAGCAAAGTACCTGTAGTGGATGGCCTGGCAGTGGGCGGCACTGTGGAGTGAGGAGGAGGAGTCCGGAGAGTGACGAGTTGAGGGAGGCCGGGCAGCGGGCGTGAGGTCAGAGAAAGGGCGGAAGTACCACAAGAGTACTTCCGCTGAACCGCCCGCTGCCCGGCCTCCCTCAACTCGTCACTCTCCGGACTCCTCCTCCTCACTCCACAGTGCCGCCCACTGCCAGGCCATCCACTACAGGTACTTTGCTTAAACTTTTGAATGGGGAAGCGGGCAGAGGGGGGAGCGCTAGCGGAGGGGGTGGGGGGGAATTTCCGACCCCCCCCCCCGCGATCGGGGCATGCTCCCCCCTTATGCCTGCGACCCCATATGGCCCCCAAAAGCTGGATGTTCGGAAAGTTCGGGGTTCGGCCCGAACATGCCGAACATCTCGGCCATGTTCGGCGAACTTTCCCGAACCCGAACATCCAGGTGTTCGCCCATCACTAGTGGTGACTGACATAAGAGGCTGGCTTTAAGAGAAAATTTTTGGATCAAAAAGCTAGATACATTAGAACCCAGGGGCCTAAATAGAGACTATGATCTATCAAATTTGATTTAATTATATTTGTGGTCTTATGTGATTTGCATATTAATAACTTGTATTGTTATGTCTTCATCAGGACATGTTACTGACGGCTGGTGTGTTGCAGTATGGTAACTAGTATTATCCTTCTTTACCCTACATCATTAATTTTTTACCTTTCAGGCTGTGGTACACTATGAGGGTGATGTTATTGACCTGCTTTTTCATCAACATGCCATTCTATCTGTCTCCTGTATTATGCCTTCACTGGCCTGCACTATGTACTGCCACTTTAATATGGCTGTTTGCCCTTGCGCCGTTGATACGTCGCTTTTGGGAGCCAGTTATGTTTGACCTGGTGGTTTGGCCTTCTTTTGCGGTTTTGTGGCGGCTTCTCTGGCCGCTTACTAAGCTACATGTGGGCAGAGCCACTTTATTGTGGTTTGGTAGCGATTATGGGGTGATTATGTGGCGTTAGGGGCACCTTTCCTTCTGCGCCATGACCGCTCAGTCTTTACTGAGCGGCGGACGCTGCCGGCACGCACCTTATTGGCTGCGCTGGTGTCTCTGCCCTTCTTTTTTAATAGTCCCCATGGCGGACGTTGTCGGCGCGCACCTGATTGGTTGCGCTGCCGGTTCTGCCTCTACCATTTCTCCTACTGTAGTGATAGCGGTTGTGTGGAGACAATGTCGCGTTAGGGGTACTTTCCCTTTCGCGTCATTGCCTGCTCGGTCTTCACTGAGAGGCGGACGCTGTCGGGGCGCACCTAATTGGTTGCGCTGATGCCTCTGCCTCCACCTCTTCTGACTGTTAGCAGTCTTTGCGGCGGACCGTGTCGGCGCGCACCTGATTGGTTACGCGGCCGTCTCCTCCCCTACCATCCTTCCTACTGCCAGTCCTTGTTTGTGGCGGACGTTGTAGGCGCTCGCGTGGTTGGAGGAGCTTTGACCACGTGCTGCGCCCGAGTTGGTATGTTCCGCTTTTCCATAGGCTTAGTACTATGGATTTTGATTGGCTAGTTGGAAGGTCTGTTTTGATTCCTATTGGAGGGGGCGTAAGTGCTTCCTTGCGGACGTGATAGGCGAGTTGATGATTGGCTGGTTTTTGCATTTCTCTCTTGGTCACATTTTTATGCAGTTGTTTATTATATGGGTATGATGAGCGCTGTCTCTATCTCACTGTAAGGATTTATATGTGGTGGGACATGTGAATACCATTTATTTATATATTCAAGCATATTTTCCAGTGTGCCTCGGTCTGATTGGTTATGTCTAGCTGCCCGTCACATGTGATTGGTGAATTGTTTGCTCATGCATATGCGACCACATTAAATAGGTAGTTCTCTATGTGGTCCACTGCTGTTTTATATATAACATGATGTGATTAGGAGTTGTTCAGTATGGGTCTATGAGGATTTGAGAAAGGACCAGAAGAGTCCGAAACGCCTGTGCGTCATCTGGCTGGACCCATGCTTTTTAAACATGTTGATGTTTTAAACTCTCAATAAAAATCTTTTTTACTGACGGTGCGGATCTTGAAGTATCATAATAGTTGTCTTATGGACAGAGTCTCCCACCTGAGCTGTAGATCTCTGCAGCGCGTCCAGAGTCACCATGGGCCTCTTGACTGCATTTCTGATCAGCGCTCTCCTTGTTCGGCCTGTGAGTTTAGATGGATGGCCTTGTCTCGGTAGGTTTACAGTTGTGCCATACTCCTTCCATTTCTGAATGATCGCTTGAACAGTGCTCCGTGGGATGTTCAAGGCTTTGGAAATCTTTTTGTAGCCTAAGCCTGCTTTAAATTTCTATATAACTTTATCCCTGACCTGTCTTGTGTGTTCTTTGGACTTCACGGTGTGGTTGCACCCAATATTCTCTTAGACAACCTCTGAGGCCCTCACAGAGCAGCTGTATTTGTACTGACATTAGATTACACACAGGTGCACTCTATTTAGTCATTAGCACTCATCAGGCAATGTCTATAAGCAACTGACTGCACTCAGATCAAAGGGGGCCGAATAATTATGCACACACCACTTTGCAGTTATTTATTTGTAAAAAATGTTTGGAATGATGTATGATTTTCATTCCACTTCTCATGTGTACACCACTTTGTGTTGGTCTTTCATGTGGAATTCCAATAAAATTGATTCATGTTTGTGGCAGTAATATGAAAAAATGTGGAAAACTTCAAGGGGGCCGAATACTTTTGCAACCCACTGTAAGTGGATTGGTCAGCTCTCCTTGTCTACCTGTTTATCAGAGCGGTATGGAAGAACAGATCACACTGTGCCCATTAAACACGCCTCTTTCACCCTTCTGGCCCGCCCTTGTATCCTATTTACCTACTCCTCTGCTTCTCAGATCTTGCAAACGTGCACCTGCGCCGGTTCACTACAGTCCTCAGCAGTGAGATCTGAGAGTCGGTAACAAGATAGGGCGTATCACCCAGCATCAATGCCACCCGGCGTATAAGACCTCTGACTTTTTATAAGATTTTCCAGGGGTAAAAAGTAGTCTTATACGCCAGAATATACAGTACGTGCTAACTCTAAAAGAGCTAAAACCGCTTAAATTTCCACCCTCCTATTTGAAATAAAAAACACTTGAAACAGAGAATATAATGTCCCCTTCTCTCCACATCAACAAGAAGCTCTTTGACCTGAGACAGCAGTTGTAACTTCTTCTAACGGAACACTATGAATTTCATATTAAGATGAAATTCAAATACTATCATCCACATAATAAGGCCAGTCCACTTCTAGCTAAAATGATCAAACAAAAACTTCTTAAAACCAAAAAAATTAAACTAATGCATCCTTTCACAAAAAAAAACATCTATACAATCCACAGGACATCTCTGATGCCTTCCGTGATTTTTATGGAGCCCTCTATAATTTGAAAGAGGACTCCTTAACACTTAAACAGTCTTCAAAATCAAATCAATAGAGGAGTTCTTGTCCCATTAACCTCCTAAGCGGTAATCCAGAGTCATGCTGGGGACAGAAATCTGCAGCTCAGAGCGATAATCCCAAGCCTGAATGAGTTATATGCAGGAGCTGCTGCAGATCACTCTCTGGTATGTTTTTTTTTCTTGTTTTTAGGGTCTAAAAGCTTGTGAAAAATATTGCACGGCTTTTAGACCCTAAATTTGGAAATAATCATAATGCCAGGGAGGTTAATCTACCCACTGTCTCAGATCAGTTTATCTCATCCGGCCACATCCCTCCCGAATTCACTAAAGCGGTGATATCTGTAATCTTCAAACCAGGGAAAGATATAACGGCTCCTTCCAACTAAAGTCCAATCTCACTACGACCTGAAACTGTACGCTAAAATTTTAGCAAATCGATTAGTCGATGTACTACCTAAAGTAGTGGAAATGGAGCAGGTGGGTTTCACACAAGGTCCACTGGCAGCAGACGGAACACGACAGTGTTCTCCCCAGAATTTTTTTCCAGCCGGGTGGTATGATAAAGTAACCAGGTGGGTGTAGACACGCTGGGTGCATCTCGCTCGCCCCCGCGACCCCCCCCCCCCCCCCCAAAGTGATAGGCTAGGCTCTGGCTACTGGGATCTTTTAAAGGAATACTAAATTGAAGGAAAATTTGCCAATTACTTACCTGGGGCTTCTACTAGCCCCCTAAAGTCCTCCTGCTCCTTCACCGCCATTCTATGCTGCTCTGTCCCATAGCCGCGCACCTCCTCGATTGTGCTGCTGTGGCCGAGAGCGCATTACCTATGCACAGTAGCAATTTTTAGTTACCATGCAAGTGCAGCACTCTACTAGTCATGGGAACGTGATGTAAGAGACGAGTGGCAAGTGACCACGCATGCAGCGTTCAGAGGGGAATAACAGAGGAATAAAGTAGCACAGAATGACTGCAAGGGACAAGTATAACTTTAGGGGCTGGAAGAAGCCCCAGGTAAGAAGCTGGTCATTTTCTTTTAATAGTTTAAGTGTCCTTTTAAAATTCTAACTACCCTTCTGCTGATTTGCTGGCTATGTGGTTGACAAAAGAGCAGGGTGTCTCTCACTAATCTCTCTCTGACTCTGTCTGTGCCCTGGGCGAGTCTGTAACCTTCTGTACATGGCTCACTCTCCTCTCTCCCCCTCAAGCTGCAGCTCTCTCACACCAGTCGCTTCTGGAATCAATAACGGCTGGGGAAAGCAGTGGCAGGACTGCACAATCGTGGGGGTCAAAGGGTCAAGCATCGTAAAGTTCTAGCTTTGCGGGGCTGAGTTAGATGCCCCCCTCCTCCATTAGCAGAATCCAGACTCACATTCACACAAACATGCAGCTGCTGGCAGCGATACGAATACAGCAAGAGGAGGAGAGTGTCTGGCTGGACATTCCACAAAGAAAGAACTGAGCCGCGTTTCCTCTACGATCTCCTGCACAACTGAGCTGCGTGTCACATGTAACCTTCATTCCCCGCCCCTCCACACAACTGCCAGGAGCCGAGGAGGAGGGCGGAGGCAGCGTCCCTGACTGACAGCGGCTGGCTGTAATGACACAGTAGCCGCTGCTCATGAGCCGCACAG
Organism: Hyperolius riggenbachi; assembly: GCF_040937935.1. NCBI lineage: Eukaryota > Metazoa > Chordata > Amphibia > Anura > Hyperoliidae > Hyperolius > Hyperolius riggenbachi. The sequence continues at coordinate 194,275,915 of NC_090651.1, forward strand.
AATGGGATAATTTTACCCAGGCACTCAGAGGAGATCGGCCGGGCGGCCCGCCCTGGTAAAAGGCTCTGGGGAGAACACTGACGACGTATTATCAACATTCTTCACTTGGCGGGATCCTGTCGAGGCCTTCCCTCCTCCTAGCCTTGGATGCGAAGAAGGCCTTCGACAGGGTCCACTGGGTTTTTTTTTAGAAGCGGTTCTAACAAAATTTGGGTTAACCATATAAGGACCAGGCCATTTTTCGCTGATCTGTGCTGCGTGGGCTCTCCAGCCCACAGCACAGATCAGCAGGCACCCAGGGCGACCAGACTTCCCCCCCCCCCCCTTTATTTCCCACTAGGGGGATGTCCTGCTGGGGGGGGGTCTGATCACCGGCTATTTTCATTTAGCGGGGGGGGGGGCTCCTTAAAGCCCCCCTCCGCAGCGATTCCCAGCCTCCCTCTCTTTCCCTCCCTTCCCTCTCTGGGCGGCACAGGACGGCGATCCGTCCTGCGCCGCCTCTGATAGGCTTCAGCCTATCAGATGCCGGCGATCCCCGGCCTCTCCTATACGGCGCTGCTGCGCAGCAGCGCTGTGTGACGTAAACACCAGGAATTTCTTCCCCGCGTGTTTACATTTAGCCTGCGAGCCGCGATCAGAGGCACCCTCCGTGAACTGACATGGAAAGGCCGTTTCCATGTAAAATCACTTACGACCTGTCGCCGCCTATCGGCGTTAGGCGGTCGTTAAGTGGTTAAACAGAGATATTTTAAATGCCATCATGGCTCTCTATAAGTCACCCTTGGCACAAGTGAATGTTTCTGGATTTTTGTCTAAAACATTTGCAATTTCAAACGGGACGAGGCAAGGGTGCCCACTATGCCCACTGATCTTTGTCCTCATTATGGAGACCCTGGCGGAATCTATCAGGTCCAACCCCTTAATAGAAGGTGTTCGGATAGATCACATTTCTTTTGATCTGAGACAGTGGGTAGATTAACCTCCCTGGCTTTTTTTACAGCACCTTTGTATAAAGTTAATGAAAACAAGTCCTTACTAATGGGTATTAATGTCCCAATTCAATTAAGATCCTCAAAAGACTGGCACCACACAAGGTATAAATAGCTCAGTGGATGTTTATTGCAGCATCTAGCAATAAAAGGGCAACGACAGCCCGCTGTTTCGGCCTGTAAGGCCTTTGTCAAGTTGCACAAAAACACAGTGAAAAACACATGAATATATATATATATATATATAATAACCCCGCCCCCTTAGGACATGAGCCAATCCAGTCTGGAGGAGAGAGCGGACCTGATGGGAAACAGTCTCCCAGAATATGCACCAATAGGCATGTAACATCTAAATATTTAAAATGGAGAACTCACCAATCAGGGAGCGCTGCACCGTCAATGTGACTCAAGTGTTAACGGCTAAGGACGGCGCATCAAGCCCACACCGCAAACCCTGTCATCAGGAAGCAGTAGTGATGACGCCAGAGGTCATGTGCATAAAGCACATGACTCAAGCGTCCAATCACGCGCGTCGTCCAGCCGCTCTGTACGTAACGCACACAACACTAGACAGTCAGCGGTGGGAGGAGCGGCAGGTGTTGCCAAGCAACATACAAACATAAACAAAGCCGCATACTCACAATACCGCCGGCTGTCACAAAAAAGGTTAGCAGCGCTCGCTCCTCATCACAGGCTGGACCTGTGAAAATAAAAACAAAAGCAAAATAGATGCATTAAGAAACAAACACAAGATATAAACCATATATATACATACAGATCAGAAGATGATGGACATGATAAAATTACTCAATAAAGTAGGGACGCAGTCAACTATATCAAATACAAAAATTCAAGTCATATTCCCTATTAAGGCCAACTCTACCCATGGCGTCAAGGCGCCTGATCCACCCAGCCTCCCACACTATGATGGCAAAGGGTAAAATGCTCAGCCACATCTGTGGCTGAGCATTTTACCCTTTGCCATCATAGTGTGGCTCAGCTAAGAGTGATGGCCATAGATGGAGTGCCATCCTCATGGAGGGGTAGTGATCGCACTAAAGAGTTATTAAGGAGGGAGGCTGGGTGGATCAGGCGCCTTGACGCCATGGGTAGAGTTGGCCTTAATAGGGAATATGACTTGAATTTTTGTATTTGATATAGTTGACTGCGTCCCTACTTTATTGAGTAATTTTGTCATGTCCATCATCTTCTGATCTGTATGTATATATATGGTTTATATCTTGTGTTTGTTTCTTAATGCATCTATTTTGCTTTTGTTTTTATTTTCACAGGTCCAGCCTGTGATGAGGAGCGAGCGCTGCTAACCTTTTTTGTGACAGCCGGCGGTATTGTGAGTATGCGGCTTTGTTTATGTTTGTATGTTGCTTGGCAACACCTGCCGCTCCTCCCACCGCTGACTGTCTAGTGTTGTGTGCGTTACGTACAGAGCGGCTGGACGACGCGCGTGATTGGACGCTTGAGTCATGTGCTTTATGCACATGACCTCTGGCGTCATCACTACTGCTTCCTGATGACAGGGTTTGCGGTGTGGGCTTGATGCGCCGTCCTTAGCCGTTAACACTTGAGTCACATTGACGGTGCAGCGCTCCCTGATTGGTGAGTTCTCCATTTTAAATATTTAGATGTTACATGCCTATTGGTGCATATTCTGGGAGACTGTTTCCCATCAGGTCCGCTCTCTCCTCCAGACTGGATTGGCTCATGTCCTAAGGGGGCGGGGTTATTATATATATATTCATGTGTTTTTCACCGTGTTTTTGTGCAACTTGACAAAGGCCTTACAGGCCGAAACAGCGGGCTGTCGTTGCCCTTTTATTGCTAGATGCTGCAATAAACATCCACTGAGCTATTTATACCTTGTGTGGTGCCAGTCTTTTGAGGATCTTCATTGTTTGACCCCTTGGTACAGGGGTGAAGACCAGGCACACCATTCTTTTGGAATAATTTTTGTGGTGCTCCTGATTTGTTGCTTTTGCTGTCCCAATTCAATTAAAATCTCAGCTTACAACTATAGGTCCTTTCCCTTGGACTCAAGATTCAATCCAATAACTAGGTATTCTCTCCTCCATATCAGAAATCTATAGCAAAAATCCCCCCCCCCCCCCCTTCTAGAGAAGGTCAAAACTGATTTAAAACACCTAGCTTTCTTCGAATTTACCATATTTGGAAAGATGGCGGCCTACAAACTGGTACTACCGATAGGTACTGTAGTACATCCTGTGCTTGCCAGTAGCCGCTGCATTACCTATCTCTGCTTATACTAGAGTCAATCTTTTTTTTTTTTTTTTTTTAGATTTTTAAGGTAAAAGTTAGTGGGTTGGCTTATACTCGAGTCTGTTAATACAGTAGTTAGTTTGGTTGAAAAAATGACCATCTATATATCCATCCATCCATCCAGTTCAACCAGAAGGGAAAAGATAAAAAAACAAAAAAAACCATACTGAACTCACACATATCCTGGACCATTTAGCCTTAAAGGGACTCCGAGCAGTGCAGAAACTATGGAAAGATGCACATCATTTTAAAGCTCTCTTTCTCCTCTTTCCAATGATATATAAACCACCACCCTACGTCTTTTAGTTTTTGCTATTTTCGCGATTGAAATTGCCGCGACCGCGATTTCGATCGCGGAAATAGAGAAAACTAAAAGGCGTAGGGCAACGATGTAGGTGTCGTCAGAAAGAGGAGAAAGAGAGCTTTAAAATGATATCCATCAAGCCATAGTTATATTGTATTACACAGGACGACACTTTCCCCAGTGTCAGCAGCTCCATTCTGCTGAATGCAGCTGCTGACTTTGACAAAAAGTCGCCCTGTGTAATACAATATAACTATGGCTTGATGGATATCATTTTAAAGCTCTCTTTCTCCTCTTTCTGACGACACCTACATCGTTGCCCTACGCCTTTTAGTTTTCTCTATTTTCGCGATCGAAATCGCGGCCGCGGCAATTTCAATCGCGAAAATAGCGAAAACTAAAAGGCGTAGGGTGGCGGTTTATATATCATTGGAAAGAGGAGAAAGCGAGCTTTAAAATGATGTGCATCTTTCCATAGTTTCTGTACTGCTCGGAGTCCCTTTAAAAAGGGAAAAATTCATTACCGACTCCAGATGGCAGTCAGATAAATCCCTGGATCAACTATCCTGGGAAATATCTAGTAATTATAGCCATGGCTGCCCTTGAATGCGTGGAAAGCATCTAAGCCCTCTTTAAATTCAGATATTAAGTTTGCCATAACTACTTCCTGAGGTAATATATTCGAGATTTTAACCCCTTTCTAAATAGATGGCAAAATATTTTTTTTCCCTCCATACGCAGATCATGTCCCCTTGTTTGTTGTACAAGCATAGAGAAATAAAAAACTCATATGCCAAGCTTTTGTATTTGCCTCATGTATTTACACATGTTAATCAGCTCAGTCACCTTTTTTCCCCAAGCTAAATAAACCCAGTTTTCCAGCCTTTCTTGGTAAGTGAGATCTTCCTTCCCTCTGATTAATTTAGTTGCCAGTCTTTGTACCTGTTCTAGAACGTCAATGTCCATTCTATAATGCTTTGCCCAAAACTGTATCCCATACTCCAGACGTGGCCTCACAAGTGATTTATACAGAGGGAGTAGTATAACAACATCTACAGATTTTATTTGTTTTATGCATGACAGCATTTTATTTACTTTTAGCTACTGCTGCTTGGCATTGTATACAATTACTTAACGTGTAATAACCCCTTACACACTACATGCGATTCTGATTTTCCATTTTTGACGTGATTTTACATGCAACTCCGATTTGTGATTTTGAATCGGTCCTGCGTGCTACATTTTTTCTGCATTTTTCTTCTTGTGTTGTTCATTTTTCTTCTTCTTCTTTTCATCCAGGAAAAATCGAAATCTCAAATCGGAAATCGAATTTGCGATTTGCAGTGTGCCAGAGGCCTCAGCCAGTATTCCAAAGTCCTTCTCTCAGTCTGATGTTCCCAGCTGTAAGCAGTTTATTTTATATGATGATTTGCCATTGGTCCGCCCAAGGTGCATGACTTTACATCTATCGACATTAAAATTTAATCTGCCATGTGCCTGCCCATATGGCCCTGTTGTCAAGTTCGTGTAGTAATATGTCACTATTTGTCTTAGTGTTGATAATTCTGCATCATTTTGTATCATCTGCAAAGCTAACTAAAATTACTCTGTATTCCGTCTACTCAAACATTAATAAATACATTGAAAAAATTGGACCAAGTACTGACCTCTGCGGCACCCCACTGCTAACAGTTTGCCATTTTGAGTATGTTCCGTTTACCACCACTTTTGCCTTCTATCCCTTAATCCGTTCTCTATCCACATACCCACATCTTCTGCTAGTCTCTGTATCTTAATTAATCTTCTGCACCAGGCTATTGAGGAGAACAGTGCCAAAAGCCTTTGCACAGTCCAAGTACAACACATCTATAGTTTTCCCAAGATGTAAATTTTCATTCACCACTTCATAAAAGCTGAGCAAATTGGTGAAACAGGACCTGTCTTTAGTAAAACCATGGTGTTGAACTGAAATAAGCTTATTCTGCATTACATCATTTTGTATCACCTCCCTAATGATACTTTCAAACACACAACTGATGTTAAGCTTACAGGTATATATCGTTTCCTGGTTCTGATTTTTTCCCTTCTTGAATAAAGGGGATAAAGCTATGATCAGTCATAAGGCTCCGTTCCCATTTCTCTTCAGCATCACATGCGGCCAGCAGGGGCTGACAGTATAATGTCCGCTCTGATGGCCTGCAGTGATGCAGCTGCAGCCCGGAGCAGATGCGCTCCCCCATAGACTATATGAAAGAATGCATCCGCCTGGCCCGGAATTATCATGGACTGCACAGAAGTTACAATGGTAGCATGACAAGTGGGAATGGCTCCTATGTATAACATAGGAGCCATTCAATCTCCGATTTGCAATGAGCAGATAACTGACAAAACAAGTCAGTTCTCCACTCTAGTGGGATTTTACCCACTTGAAGGAGAATCACACACAAAAAAAAAAAAAAAAATGATTAAGTGGCCTAATTGAAAACTCAACTCCTTTAATACCCGGGGGTGGAAGCCTTCTGGGCTAAGTACCTTATAGGGACCCTGAGCAGTACCGTATAATCAAAAATGTCACTTACTTGGGGCTTCCTCCAGCCCACTGTAGGCTGCGAGGTCCCCCGGCATCCTTCTGGCTCCTGTCCACGTCCCTCCGGCGGTTCCTGGCAGGTTCCATCTTTGACTGTCTTGTCTGAAGCCAGTCGTGATGTAAAATCCTCCCTTACCTTGCTTCCTGGTTTATTATTCATTAGCGGGGGGTGGGGGTGGGGGGGTGCGGGTGATGTAGCTGTCAGTCCGGGGGGGGGGGGGGGGGGGGGGTGTCACTGTCAGTCGGGGGGGGGGGGGGGTCTGCCATTCAGAAGGGTGGGAAAGGAAACCGGGAGGGACAGAGGAAGCAGGCTGCAGTAAAGAATTTAGGGAGGGATAGGGAAATGAAGGGGAGTAAAGAGAAAAAAAACCCTCCCAGCATGCTCTGCAGGGTTGCTAACCAAATTTCTCATTTTTCCTGGACAAAATGGTCAAAAAATCTGGACGCCCCAAGTTTTGGACGGACAAGGGGCAGAGTCAGCAGCAGGCTTTTTAGGGAACTTCTTGTGAATTTTGTGAGGAAAGAAATAGCTGAAGCAAGGGATTATTGCATAAGGCTCAAGCAAAACAGCCCTCCTGAACTGGGAAGAATGGTTTCCTCATAGAAGAAAGGCTATGACTATGGTAGGATTAAAGTGTGAGCACCTCTGAGGACAGTCAGTGACATGACTATGTACTCTGTAATGTGCTGCAGGAGATGTCAGTGCTATATAAATACATAATAATAATAATAATAATAATAATAATAATAATAATATGGTAGGACATTATACTCTATGAGTCGCCTCCTCTGCTCCAGGCGAAGGCCGTTCCACTCCTCCACCGCACCGCCAGCTGAGGCCTCCGCTCCAGGACCCCCCATGTGCCATCTCGGCCTGAACACGTGGCCACTGACCAGGAACATCCACGGCAGACCTGCCCCTCCACCGCCAGCTGCAGTCCCCTCAGGCTCCGGACAGGGACAGAGGGCAGCCCACTGCTCCATCCACGCACACTGGGTTAACCAGGTGAGAGTTTCTATGTGCTCTGCTTGCTGCTATCTGCCGCTGAGTAGCTGCCTACATGTCCTCCTGTGTCCCATACCCTTCCACCATCTGCACCGCTGAAGGGCCACTCGCTAATACAGCTTACTGCTGTCTGTTGCTAAGGAACTGCCTGCATGCATCCTGTGTCCCATACCCCTCCACCATCTGCGCTGCTGAAAAGGCCACTCGCTCATTTCCCTAACACTGCCTCCTGGTCAATCTGCCACACATGGTCATATTTTGTTCACTTGTATTGATCTGCAGGGTCACAATACAAACTGGGTAGAACTGGAACTGGTACTGACGGGGGGGGGGTCACACTGTTACTGTAGAGCACTGTGGTTGCCACAAGATCTGAACTGGGTTACTGTAGAACACTGTGGTTAACACAAGATCTGAACTGGGTTGCACTGCCACCGTAGCTGGGCCGCAATATGGACTATGGCGCACTGTTACTGCTCTAGAGTCCTAAACTGTGAGGTCAGTTGACGAGCCATGTTGCCTCAACCCACACGCACCTCCTACACCAGATCACAGCTACTAAAATGGGAGACCAGCGCAGCCCCGCACCTAGAGAACAGGCTCCTGTTTGACTCCGTCTGGAGCCATGTCCAAAAAAAATCACTGCCCCTGGGTCAGGTCCCCGCTGGGGCCAGCGACGGAGGGGGCTGTCGGGCCGGCGCCCGCGTGAGACTAAGAAGAAAAGGACTGTGATCAGCCATCCCTGCGAATTCTCCTGGAAAACGTCTGCTCTCTCCCAAACAAGTTGGACGAACTGCGGCTCCTCAGCAACAAGAGGGAACTTGGAAACAACACCCCAGTCCTCTGCTTCATAGAGTCATGGCTACACGACGACTTCCCCAACAGTGCCCTCCACCTCCCTGGTTACAGTATCATCCGAGCAGACCGTGACAGAGTGCTCTCTGGGAAAAGAAAAGGGGGTGGCATCTGCTTCTACATCAGCTCCGCCTGGTGTCCCAACACCTCTGTTCTTGCCAAGAGATGCTCCCCAGATCTGGAACTCCTTGTAAACTGCAGACCAGTATACTCACCCAGAGAATTTTCCTCCTATGTCCTTGTTGGGGTGTACATTCCTCCTGACGCTGATGTCAAAACGGCCCTGCGCGTGCTCAGTGATACCATCACACAGTGGGAGTCGTCCCTTCCAGATTCGTTATACATTATCTTGGGGGACTTCAACAAGGCCAACCTACACCAAGAACTGCCGCGCTACCACCAGCATGTCACCTGCCCCACTAGGAACGCCAACACTCTGGATCACTGCTACACGATCCTGAAAGACGCATACAAGGCAACCCCATGGGCAGCACTTGGTTCATCGGACCACTGCATCATTCACCTGATACCCACCTACAGGAGATGCCTGGAAACTGATAAACCAGTCCTAAGATCTAGCAAAGTATGGTCGGAGGAGGCTAAACTACAACTTCAAGCCTGCTTCGACTGTACGGACTGGAAGTCTCTGGAAGCAAGGGACTTAGACTTGTGGGCAGACATTGTATCCTCGTACATCAGCTTCTGTGAGGACCAATGTGTACCAACAAAAATCCGCAAGCACTACCTGAACAACAAACCGTGGTTCTCCAATAAACTTCGGCACCTGCGCAGAAGCAGGGAACTGGCGTTCAAGTCTGGCAACCAGGAGGAGTATAGGAGGGCTAAAAACACCCTAAACAAGGAACTGAGGGATGCCAAAAAGAACTACGCTGTAAAACTGGAACAGAACCTCTTCTCAAGGGACACACGTATGGTCTGGAAGGGGCTTAAGGCTGCCATGAACTACAAGCCCCCACCCCATCATGCAACTCCCAGCATCGAGCTCGCTGAGAACCTCAGTGAGTTCTACTGCAGATTTGAGAACATGCCAGTCCCAGCAAGGTCCCCAGAGCCTCCTGTCACCTCCTCGGACTTGGCACCCCCACACCCAAGCCCACTCCCTCTAGCGGTGGATGAGAGTGATGTCAGAAAACACCTGTCAGGGATTAATGCAAGGAAGGCTTCAGGCCCAGATGGAGTGTCACCAGCCTGTCTGAAAACCTGCGCGCAGCAGCTTGCTCCAATTCTCTCATCCATCTTCACCAAATCCATCCAGGAAGGCAGGGTCCCTGCTTGCTTCAAGAAGTCCACAATCATCCCTGTCCCCAAAAGACATGGTGTCTCAGACCTCAATAATTTCAGGCCGGTGGCTCTCACATCAGTCATCATGAAATCCTTTGAAGGCTTAGTTTTGCCCATCCTAAAGCTATCCACTGAGTCCCTGCTGGACCCATTTCAGTTTGCGTATAGAGCTAACAGGTCTACTGACGACGCCATAAACATCTGCCTGGAACTTTTAAATGAACACCTGGATAGACGTGACTCATACGCCAGGATCCTTCTACTCGACTTTAGCTCGGCGTTCAACACCATCAGCCCCCAAATACTTCAAGAGAACCTGGCTGCCCTTGGGGTCCCACCCTACCCTCCGCCTCTGGATCACAGACTTCTTAACCTCCTTGGCGGTAACCCCGAACGTAGTTCAGGGTAAGCCGCCGGAGGGTGCCGCTCAGGCCCTGCTGGGCCGATTTAATTTTTTTTTGCTGGACGCAGCTAGCACTTTGCTAGCTGCGCCACCCCCCCCGATCGCCGCTATCCAGTGCGGCGCCCCCCCCCCCCCCCAGACCCCGTGCGCTGCCTGGCCAATCAGTGCCAGGCAGCGCCGAGGGGTGGCCCGGGACTCCCGGTGACGTCATCCCGCCCATCGCCATGGCGACCGGGGAAGCCCTCCAGGAAATCCCGTTCTTTGAACGGGATTTACTGATCGGAGATCGCCGAAGGCGATCGAAGAGGGCGGGGAGATGCCGCTGAGCAGCGGCTATCATGTAGCGAGCCCTGGGCTCGCTACATGATATAGAAAAAAAAAAATTTAAAAAAACTGCTGCGCTCCCTCCTGGCGGATTTTTTTTATACCGCCAGGAGGGTTAAGTAACAGAACCCAGGCCGTCAAGCTGGACACGATCATGTCTCAACCAAGGACCACCAACACAGGGGCCCCTCAAGGTTGTGTACTGTCACCGTTCCTATTCTCCCTATACACTAACAACTGCAGGTCCACTGCGAACTCCGTCAAAGTCATCAAGTTCGCTGACGACACCACCATTGTTGGCCTCATCTCTGGGAATGATGAGCAGGAGTATCGCCACCAGGTTGACAGAATTTGCCACTGGTGCAGGGAGAATGGGCTGGTCCTCAACACTGCAAAAACGGTTGAGATGATCATTGACTTTAGGAAACACGCCACCACTCCACCCCCGATCAGCATTGACGGCACGGTAGTTGAGAACGTTCCCTGTGCACGCCTCCTCGGCACGACAATCTCTAAGGACCTGACTTGGAAAGCCAACACAACCTCCACCCAGAAAAAAGCCCAGCAACTAAAGAAGTTCGGTATGGCCCGCGAGCTTCTGACGAGCTTCTACACTGCCACAATTGAATCTGTTCTCTGCTCCTCCATCCTGGTCTGGTATGCTGGATCCTCCGCCAGCGACAGACACAAACTGCAGAGGGTCATCAGATCAGCGGAGAGAATCATTGGGAAACCACTCCCCTCTCTAGACCAAATATTCAACTCTAGACTGCGCTCCAGAGCTCATAAAATCGCTAATGATCCATCCCACCCAGGCTTTCGCTTCTTCAGTAGACTTCCCTTAGGCCGGAGATTCCGATCCATCTACACAAGGACCACAAGGAACAGGAACAGTTTCTTTCCCTTAGCCGTAAACAATCTGAACTCTTAGGTCTATCTACTGGTAGCACCTAGCCTGACTGCACGGCTGCACACTACATGTATAAGTGTTAATATGTGTCCAATTGCTGTAACTGTATCCCTGCTGCTTACTATGTATTGTATCGTATGTCTTGTTCTTTTTCACACTAGCCCTGTATTTGCCAAATCCAATTCCGGGCACGGCCCAGTCGTGCTTGGCGAAATAAAATATTTTGATTCTGATGACTATGGTAGGATTAGATTGTGAGCTCCTCTGAGGACAGTCAGTGATATTACTATGTACTCTAAAGTGCTGCAGAAGACAACAGTGCAAAAGCCAGCTAAGGTTTTCACCCCCTCCTGGGACTTCATTTAAAGTGTACCTGAGACAGGAAAAAAAAAATATATATACACACCTGGGGGTTCCTCCAGCCCCCTCCAGGCTGATCACCCCCTCGCTGTCCTCTGGCACCTGGAACATCCACAATTGTCCCCCGGAAAGTCCTCGTCAGAACAGGTGCAGTCCGGCTGTACATGTGCAGAATGCCCCAGATTGGAGGCTCTCCAGGGGCAATTGCAGACAATCCAAGGCGGTGGGGACAGCAAGGGAGCAATCAGCCTGGAGAGGACTAGAGGAAGCTCCAAGTGTGTGTGTGTGTGGGTGTGTGTGTGTGTGTGTGTGTGTGTGTGTGTGTGTGTGTGTGTGTGTGTGTGTATATATATATATATAGATAGATAGATATACAGTGGTGTGAAAAACTATTTTCCCCCTTCCTGCTTTCTTATTCTTTTGCATGTTTGTCACACTTAAATGTTTCTGCTCATCAAAAACCGTTAACTATTAGTCAAAGATAACATAATTGAACACAAAATGCAGTTTTAAATGATGGTTTTTATTATTTAGTGAGGAAAAAAAAACCTCAAAACCTACATGGCCCTGTGTGAAAAAGTGATTGCCCCCCTTGTTAAAAAATAACTTAACTGTGGTTTATCACACCTAAGTTCAATTTCTGTAGTCACCCCCAGGCCTGATTACTGCCACACCTGTTTCAATCAAGAAATCACTTAAATCGGAGCTATCTGACACAGAGAAGTAGACCAAGAGCACCTCAAAAGCTAGACATCATGCCAAGATCCAAAGAAATTCAGGAACAAATGAGAACAAAAGTACTGTAATTGAGATCTATCAGTCTGGTAAAGGTTATAAAGCCATTTCTAAAGCTTTGGGACTCCAGCAAACCACAGTGAGAGCGATTATCCACAAATGGGAAAAACATGGAACAGTGATGAACCTTCCCAGGAGTGGCTGGCCGACCAAAATTACCATCCGAGAGGCCACAAAAGGCCCCAGGACAACATCTAAAGAGCTGCAGGCCTCACTTGCCTCAATTAAGGTCAGTGTTCACAACTCCACCATAAGAAAGAGACTGGGCAAAAACGGCCTGCATGGCAGATATCCAAGGCGCAAACCACTTTTAAGCAAAAAGAACATTAAGGCTCGTCTCAATTTTGCTAAAAAAACATCTCAATGATTGCCAAGACTTGTGGGAAAATACCTTGTGGACCGCCGAGACAAAAGTTGAACTTTTTGGAAGGTGCGTGTCCTGGTAAATCTGTCGTAGAAGTAACACAGCATTTCAGCAAAAGAACATCATACCAACAGTAAAATATGGTGGTGGTAGTGTAATGGTCTGGGGTTGTTTTGCTGCTTCAGGACCTGGAAGGCTTGCTGTGATAGATGGAACCATGAATTCTACTGTCTACCAAAAAATCCTGAAGGAGAATGTCGGCCATCTGTTCGTCAACTCAAGCTGAAGCGATCTTGGGTGCTGCAGCAGGACAATGACCCAAAAGACACCAGCAAATCCACCTCTGAATGGCTGAAGAAAAACAAAAAGAAGACTTTGGAGTGGCCTAGTCAAAGCCCTGACCTGAATCCTATTGAGATGTTGTGGCATGACCTTAAACAGGCAGTTCATGCTAGAAAACCCTCAAATAAAGCTGAATTACAATTCTACAAAGATGAGTGGGCCAACATTCCTCCAGAGCGCTGTAAAAGACTTGTTGCAAGTTATCGCAAACGCTTGATTGCAGTTATTGCTGCTAAGGGTGGCCCAACCAGTTATTAGGTTCAGGGGGCAATTTCTTTTTCACACAGGGCCATGTAGGTTTTGAGGTTTTTTTCTCACTAAATAATAAAAACCATCATTTAAAACTGCATTTTGTGTTCAATTATGTTATCTTTGACTAATAGTTAACGGTTTTTGATGAGCAGAAACATTTAAGTGTGACAAACATGCAAAAGAATAAGAAATCAGGAAGGGGGCAAATAGTTTTTCACACCGAGAGAGAGAGAGAGAGAGAGAGAGAGAGAGAGAGAGAGAGAGAGAGAGAGAGAGAGAGAGAGAGAGAGAGAGAGAGAGAGAGAGATCTATATACATACCTACCTCTCTATCTATCTATCTATCTATCTATCTATCTATCTATCTATCTATCTATCTATCTATATATATATATATATATGTATAAAAAAAATGAGAATAAATGAGGATTGGCTCTTGGGTGCATGAAAAAGACAAACAATGCTTTATTACTAACAATCCCATATATAAGACAAGTATCACAAAAACATCAACCCTAGAACCCTAAAATCCCCCACTAAAGCCCATAAAGACTCTCCCCACCAAGTTTCCAACACCAAAGGGGCTGCAGTCCCCAACCTGTCAAAAAACACGGAGTCCTGTACTTTAGCAAAAAAGATGATTTCTGTAGACGATGACACTGTTGAGCATAGTGGCTGTTATTATAGTGGCATGCAAATGGTAAAGTTCATGGCAGCCAGCAGCAAGCAATGAGTGGCATGTGGTAGTAGACCCCCTTCCTTTTCTCCCCCCTTCCCCTCTATCCCTATGTGCACTTCTAGCTACCATCTGCGGGGGTCCTTTTAACCTCCGCCCACCTATTCTCTCCTGCCTTACTCTCTCGGGTCTTGTCCCCCTTCTTTGGCTGTAGCTTGGTGTTGGCCAATGTATATACTGACAGGGTTTTTTTTTTTTGTTTACATCCCTAGAGTTGTGATATTTTTACAAGAGCCGGTCACTCTCCACCTCCTGTTATTATGTATACTGATTTACTGAGATGTACGGATATCCGCGTCCGCGGACAGGGTATGCCCAGTATAGTTTTGGGATGTCGTTGGCTGTTGATGCGGATTTCCGTATCTGTGGGCTCAATTTAAATTCCGTATCTGTGGGCTGCTGGTTTAAAGCTCCCAGTTTGGTTAATTTCCAGCCCCAGGTAGGTGTAACTGTTTGTGGTCTCCAGTGGGCAGCCATTTAATATAAAATGAGGTGGTGGGCATTTTTAGATTTTTTTCTCTGGAACACCATCACTTCTGTCTTCTTTGGGTTGATGGGCAGTGCCCATGTAGTGCAGAAACTCTCCAGTACTGCCAGGCTGTCCTGTAGGCCCCTTTCTGTTGGTTGAGAGCAGCAGGAGATCATCTGCATACAGCAGGAACTTCACCTCGTGGTTATGCAAGAGGAGGCCTGGTGCTGGGGAGGATTCCAGGGTTACAGCCAGTTGGTTAATGAATATGTTAAAGAGCGTTGGGCTCAAACTGCAGCCCTGCCTCACTCCTCGACCCTGCTTGAAGAACGCGCTTCTCTTCCTGTCCACTTTCACACTGCATTGATTCCCAGTATATGAACTCTTGATGACATCATAGATTCTACCTCCTATTCCGCTTTCTAGGAGTTTTAGGAAAAGGCCTGGGTGCCACACCGAGTCAAACGCCTTCTTAAAATCCACAAAGCAAGCGTGTATTTTGCCGCGTGAGCTGTGGACATGGGTCTTGATAAGGCTGTGCAGTGTGTAGATGTGGTCGGTTGTGCGGTGGTTTGGCATGAACCCAGCTTGGCTTTTGCTGACTACGTCTTGCTGTGTGAGGAAGGAGAGGATCCTTTTATTGATGATGCTGTTAAACAGTTTCCCCAGTGTACTGCTGACACAGATTCCTCTGTAGTTTGCTGGATCGTATCTGCCCCCATTCTTGTAGATGGGTGTTATGAGGCCTTCACTCCAGGCCTGAGGAAAGGAGCCCGCACTCAGGATAAGGTCGAATAGTCTTGCGAGTGCCTCATGTATGTCCGGGGGGCTGTATTTGATCATCTCTGGCAGGATGCCATCGGTACCGCTAGCCTTCTTACATTTTATCAGCTTTGTTCTTTCTCTTATTTCCTCCATCGTGATTGGTGTATCCAGAGGGTTTTGAAAGTCCTTGATTGTCTCCTCCATGTCCTTCAGCTTTGCGGCTATTTGTTTCTGTTCCGGCGTTTGGGCACTTTCTGGGATGTCTTTGTAGAGGTCCCTGAAATAGTGGAGCCAGATGTGGCCATTTTGGATGTGTAGAGGGCTTTTCTTGGGCTTTGTCCCAATGTGGTTCCAGGTCTCCCAGAATGAGTTGTCTTGGAGGGAGTCCTCCAGCTGTTGGAGTTTGTGGGAGATGTGGCTCTGTTTTTTCTGCCTGAGGGTGTCTTTGTATTGTCTCTGTAGGTGGTCATGGGCTTCCCTTAGGTCCTGGTTGTTGGGGTCTCTGTGCTTTTTGTTAGAGGCTGCCCTTAGAGAATTACGTAGAGCCTTGCACTCACTGTCAAACCATTTTTGGGGCTGTTTATTTGTGGATCTCTTAAAGTTGGTCTGCTTGAGGCCGGCGAGTACTGCCATGTTATATAAGATGTTGCTGAAGTCCTTCACTGCATGGTTGACACCTTGTTGGTTTGGTTCATATAGGTTGGTATGAAAGTTTGTCAGCAGTTCTTGGATTTTGGCAGTGTTGGTCATGTTAGTGAATTTGATGGCAGACTCTTTGGGCCATTTGAAGGATGGTGGCAGCTTGTAGAGACCGGTCTGGTGAGGTTGCTGTGCAGTTGGTTTATCGGTGGATTTCAGGTATAGCAAGATTTGGTTGTGGTCTGACAGGTGTGTTTCAGGGGTGACTATGAGGGCATTGATGTTTATGGGGTCTGTGACAGCTTAATCTACCACACTGCTGCCTACATGTGAGTTCATAGTAAATCTCCCAAGAGAGTCACCCCTAGTTCGCCCATTCATTATGTATAGGCCGAGGCTCCGGCACAGGTTCAGCAGGGCTTTCCCACTTTTGCTTACTGTCTTGTCATAGCTATTTCTTGCTGTCTGCATTGGTTCCTGGTAGGAGCTCTCTCCTCCAAGTATGTATGTGTTTCCCTCAGAGGTCAGATAGTCCTTCTCTGTGCCTGTTCTGGCGTTGAGGTCTCCATAGATGAGCACTCTGCCCTGAGACTGGAAGTGGCTGGCTTTTCTTTGTAGGACCTCATAGATGTCAGGTTTGTAGTAAGGGGACTCTGTTGGGGGGGATGTATGCTGCACACAGGTACATGTCAGACTGAGAGGTGAGGATGGAGCTGTTTATTTTGATCCAGATGTGGCTGTCTCCTCGTTTGATTGCTTTGATGTGCTCTGTAAGCTCCTCCTTATACCAGATTAGTATGCCTCCTGAACGGCGCCCCTGTTTAATGTTCCTGTTTTTCTGGGCAGATATGGAGAATTCCCGGTACCCCATGGGTACGAAAGATTCATCCTCTGCCCGGGTCCATGTCTCCAGGAGGATTTGGATATCAATGTTTTCAAGTCTCTTTTTAAAGTCTGGATCATTTGTTTTGGATCCAAAAGCTGAGCCGTTCAGCCCTTGGATGTTCCAGCTACTAATGATAAGGGATGTCATTTTGAGTGGGTTTACCTTGTAATGAGCAGAAATTTTCATAGGACTCAGTATTTTCAGGGGGAGGGTGGACACTGTTGTGGGTGTCACCTCAATCTGCTTTGTATGTTGATAAGCAAAGTTCTGATTTCCGCCATGATGCTACCCTCTGTTGCTTTGTGCTGCCATTGTGGGGCAGGCGGTTTCCTACATGTTTGCCATGCTTGTGGGCTCTCTCTCTGGTGTTGGGACATTGTGGTTTGCTGTCTGATTGTTGAGTTAGGGCTTTCTTGGAGTCTCTGGGGTCTATTTAGCACCATGTCCTTTAGTTCCTTTGCTAGGCGGCTGACTCCTTGTTTGTCAAGGTGCTTGTTGTTGTACAGGTGGTCGGTAGTGATTGTGGTGTGGTGTGCTGTGCCAGTTGTATGTCTGGTGAGGATCTGAGACTGGAGGCCAGCTCTGCATTGATCTGTGTAATTGTCTGGTGAGGAATGTCTTTTCTTGGTAGCAGGGAAGAGAGGATAATCTTTGTGCTGGAGAATTTCTGCTGTGCCCTTTTAACCAGTTGTGACAATGTGTGTGTGATGGTTTCTTGGTCTGTGGTGTTTTCTTGTATAAGGTCATTGGTGCCGGTGTGCAGGATGAGATGTTTT